>NC_140074.1:95828520-96017947 GCF_964194135.1 Talpa europaea
CAGTGAGAGGAGTGAATATCCCTGAATGGACCTTCAAGGACTTGTGGTAGCTATTGCATTGTGTGTCCAGAAGTGTTCCCATCTCTCTTCTTCCTACAATAGAATCTGTCTCGACTTTTGTCACTGGATGGGATTTAGTATCTCATCCTTCTAGCAAATCTGTTTGTTCTCTTTTGGCAAATCTAAGCTGGAGCTCCATAGCAATCTGCCAGGAAGAGAAGGCTTCTCTGTAGGAGAGAATGAGGTCAACCAGCAAAGAAAAGCAGAAGCAAGAAGTAGTGATATTACTACTAATAGTGTAATTCCATGTCTTCCATGTCGAGAATACATTGAATTTTCTCGCCAGCTCTTCGGGTAACTACTTTTGCAATCCACATTTTTAAGATGAAGAAACTGAACACAAAAACTGCCCAAGGTCACACAGTTAATAAGTACCAGGACCAAGAGCTGCGGAACCAGGCACTCTGACTTCACATCTGTACAATTTGAACACTATCTCTCTTTTCTGTGGCTGTTCAGAGTCTGAGGTTATAACATCTGAGGTCCTGGGTATCTTATCCCTTCCTTTGATTCTATGAGTAACAAAAAATCCTTCTCAGGTACATGAGATTATCTATATCTCCATTTGTCTCATCTATATCTATCTCTCTCTTTATTCATGTCTGTTTTTATTCCTGAAGTTGGATTGAGTTGAGTTTCTATTATCTGCAGCTGAAAGAGGCAATACCTGAAAACCGTAACAGAACATTTTGAATTATGTGTACCATTTGGAAGAAAACCCCTAGGCTAATTCTAGATTGCTCCACCAATCTCTATTTGAGAATTACTACCTTAACATAATTTATTTCTATAAGTAGTTTTTTTCTAATAGAGCCAGTGCTTAGAGATAAGTGTGGGTTATTGGCACTCATCTGGAGTTGCCTTCCAAGTTGATTCTGACCTTCACAAGTGCTGTTACCTCGGACTGGCTGAGCGCCACACATAGAAACTACCTTGGAACTGAAGACCTGTGAAGCGTTTTATTATATTGACAGTTATTTAGCATTATAGAGCATTGTTTAAAAATTATATTAGTTTCAATTGGTATATTAATATGTTATTATATTAATATATAAAATGTGAAAATAGATGTACAAATTACTACTTATATGATTGATAATCAAGTTTATCCATATGTCCAATTAAATATTTTATTTTCAAATTACATTAACTTAAGAACTCAAGTGCATTTATGAGAAACTCCTATTAAGCTTTTAACTTCATGTTTGAATTGTCTAAAACTCTCAGTTCAAAGGAGTAACTTCTACTTCCAAATGAGATGCATAGAAAATACAAAAACTTTCTAACTACCATGGCATGTATTGTTTTTCCACCATTCTTCAGAAACTGCTTTGGAAACTAGTCATGGGTCTTTGTCCCTTTTGGAATGATGGCTTGCTGGCTTATATCCCTACCCCAGTTGAATTGCAATTCCACATGTAAGTCCTAAAGGATATTTCTTTCAATATCCTGTGTATAATACAGACTTGATCCCAATACACTTTTGTCATCCTGTGTATAATACAGACTTGGTCCCAATAACTGAAGGTTGCTGCTTCAGTTATTCTGGTCATTAGTTAGACTCTTGGTGTCCTTTACTGCCAAGAGACCTCAGTTTTCTCAAAGTGGGATTATCAGAAAGGAGAACTGTAAAATCTGTTTTCATTTAGAGACTCAAACCAAATGGAACTGTGGGGAAATTTGGCCACTACCATGGGAATTGTATATGTTTGTCATATCACTAAAGATCAGCATTGGTTAGATCCATCCATTTGGTATGGAAGTGAAAGTGCTTGGAATAAAAGAAATTTTCCTGCATTCATGCCAGGACTGATATAATAGTTGGCTTGGGACACACTGAAAAGGAATTTCACATCTCTGAACTATACAACCCATAATGGATTTTGCCCATGGTCTGCAGTACCAGGCCCATGAAGGACAGACAGCATTACCTGCTCCTTGGATCACCTACAGAAGGAAAGAAACTTGTTGAAGTGTCTAGGGAGGAGTGGTAGTGGATCAAAGACTTCTACTTACAGCGAGCTGTGTTCATACCCTTGATAGTATGTGAACAGCCCTGTATTTCTTGAACAGTAAAAAGTAAGAGAAGAACATTGCTTCTGAGATTCATGAGTCCCTTAATTACAGCTGTGCATCAGAGGTGAGTGAGTAAATTCCACATCTATACAGAACTAAAAGGCATTTCTTGCTATGATGAACTTCCAGGTAGAAGAATGGAAGCTGTTCTGTGCATGGATGCTATTTCCAGTGTCAGAAATGAATTGCCACTAAATGACTTAAATATTTAGAAAATAAAGTGGTCTTAGTAATGAATAGGAATCTCTGCCAGTGTTTACAGTGATTTCAAAAGGCCTATTCAGAGAGCATTTTCTAAGATGCACAAAATCACTCAAGATGGATGTTCTGTACACACACAAAAAAAGAAACATAAAAATACAGAGTCAATTTCTCAAGGAGACAATAATGGGAAGTGCATTCATGTTGCATGTGAATCTAATAGGGACTCTGTTGGAGAAGTATCTGTGGTTTCATATGTCTACATATCCTGGTGCAAACAGTATAAGAAAGGTCATTATATTCCAGCAGATTCAGAAATATATCATAGGCATGTATTTGCAATATATTATTTAAAATAATACATATTCTTTCTTCAGCATCTAATTATATCAAGAACTCTCCAAAATGTAAGTTAAATGGAGATGTAAGAAAATTATAATTCCTGGTCTTTGCAACAAGTATACTATCATTAATTCTTGTGATTACCAAAGATGTGAATTTAAAAAAATGTTTTGTTTATATATTTACACATGTATATTTAATGAAGCACCATTATTTTAATTTCTTGTTTTTTTTTTTTCACAATTTGAATTTCTTCCCTAACGTGTAGTCACTACAGTTTTTCCACCATCTAAGTGCCTACCCATAACCCTCCACCATAGTCTGTTGTGCTCTCCTTCACCTTCCCCCACTTTCACCCTCGTCTCTCTTGTCTCCCCCTTCCCTCTTATATGAGAAGCACTGTTGTAAAAGAAATCCTTCACCTAGAATTTCATACAGGAGAGTCTGAATTATACAACAGGCAATCTAGCCATGAGATTCTTTTTAATAGTATAGCAAATATGTGAATATATCTGTTTCTTGTATCAATATTTGACAAGACACAGGGCATTATAATAAAGCTAAGACAGCTAAGCCTAAGTCAACAAATTTTCAGACAGGACACCAAAAGCACATTTTATAAAAGAAAAACTCAGTAAAATGAACTTCATTGAAATTGAATTTTTTTTTTTCCTCTTTGAAAGATCCTGCCAAGAGGATGAAAAGATAAGTGACTGCCTGGGAGCAAATACCTGCAATACTATATATCCATGAAAGGACTTGTGTCTCAAATATGAAAAAAACTCTCCTAAACGCAGCAGTCAAACAAATAAGCAGCTGAACTAGCAAACAGGCTAAAGACATTGTTATGAGCTGAATTGTGTCTCTTCAAATTTTGTATGACCCAATACCTCAGAAGGTACTGGTATTAGAAATAGAGTTGATAAAATTAAAAGGAGGCCATGGTGGCCCTGCTCCAGTGTTAGTGTCCTTGTATGGAAAGGATGTTTGAGACATCAGACATGTATGCCACAGAGGAAAGATCTTGTTAGGACACCGAGACTGTTCTCAGGAGAGACCAAACCAGCTCACCTCTTGATTTTGGGCACCTCCAGAACCATGAGGAAATAAATGTTTATGGTTGAAGCTTCCCAGACGATAGTGTTTTGTTATGGTATCCCTTGCAAAATTCATACAGGGCCTCCCCTGGTGGCGCAGTGGTTGAGCGCTGGGATGCAAAGCTGCCCGCAGCCTCTGCAGTGCCACTTTGATCCCCAGGCGCCAGCAAGGGTCCCACATGGTGCGCATACCTCTCCTGCCATGCCCGCTGCTGCCCTCAGCAGTATATTTCATCGGTCTGCCTGTTCTGTTCCCCGCTGTGTCTCTGGTGAATTCTCTCACCCTCCCACGCTTCTGACTGTACCCAGTGGTTGTATAAATAAATAAATAAATCTTAAAAAAAAAAAAAGCAACTCATACAAACTTGATAAGTATTCCACCACAGAGGAGCGCCAAATGACCAATAAGCACATGAAAAGGTTTTCAAAATCACGTATAAATGCAGATTAAAATCATGATGAAAATATCATCAACAGTACAAAGAAAAAGTAGTGGTAACATCAAATGCTGGTGAAGACAATGGAGAAACTAGATCTCTCAAACATTGATGATGGGAATATAAAATGCTAAAGTCACTATGGAAAATAATTTGACAGTTTTTTTTTTTATATCCAAGTAAATATGCACTTCTATCTTAGCAATTCCATTCCTGGGCATTTATCCCAGGAAAATTAAAACTTATGTTCACAAAAGAACTGGTGAATATTATAGAGGTTTTATTCATAGTGGTCAAAAAATGGAAACAAAGTAAGTATTCTTCAACATGTGAATGGTTAAATAAACTCCAGTACATACACATAAAGGAATACTACTCAGAATACAAAGACTGTAACTACTCATATACACAACAATTTAGGGGGATCATGATGCTTAGTGAGTAAGCTCAATCTCAAAATGTTACATATTGTGTGATTCTACTTATGTAACATTCTCAAAAGAAAAAAAACTATAAAGATGGAGAACTTATGTTGTTTCCATGAGATAAGAAACCTTGTTTCTTGGACATAAGGGTGGGTAGGGTTCTAGAAGAATAGCATGAGGTAGTTCCTTTGTGGTGATTGAACAGTTCTATATGCCATTAATAGAGGTGGTTGCACTAATGTGTACATGGTATCATTGTATTGAACTATGCACACACACAAACATTGATGTGAATGTATGTAAAAGCATAAGAACTACTGAATGAGATCTGTAGTCTGAATCAACATCAATTTCCAGACTTCAGTATCATACCATGGTCTTACAAGATGTCACCACTAAGGGAAGCTAGGTGAATGTTACATGGAACTCGCTGTGCTACTTTATTTTATTATTTATTATTCATTTGTTTATTTACATTTTGCATCATTGTTCATTTTTGTACAATGTTTGCTTTCTTTTCTTAGGTGTAGTCCCCGTAGAATTCCCACCACCAATTCACCCATGCACCATCACCATGGTCCCTTGTGCTCTTCCCACCCTTGTTTTTATCCCTCTCCTGCCTCCTCCCCTGCAGAATGTCTCTGATTTATAGTTGCCTGTTTATTTTTGTTTTGTTTTTTATTGTTATTGTTTTTTCCCCTGATTATTTGGTTCCCCTATATTCCTCCTGTAAGTGAAACCATCTGGTATTTTTCTTTTTCCCTCTGACTTATTTCACTGAGCATATTTTAATAATTTCTTTTGAGACACAATGATTTAAAAATAAAAATGTTTTTTTTTTAAAAAAGAGAGAAATGGAATCTTTCAGGCTATAATTGGATTTGCAGCCAGGTTACCACAGGTCTGTAGTTCAGTTATCCTAATGTCACTAGAATCAGCATCAAAGGCAGAAGTTGACACTAGGAAATCCAGTGAGGGAGTTTGGAAAAGTTTCAGTCAGTAGCAGATAAGAAGCTGAGAAGACAGACAACAGAACTAAATATTAGAAAATATATTTAGTATACAAAGGTTAAATAATGTCTAATGATAAGAAGAAGGTGGGACCAGCCCTTCACAGCCAATCTAGCTAGCAATTAATGGCCCAGTTCTTAGGGGATGGCTCTTACACTGAGGCATGTTGAAGGAACCTTGTGTCCTAATGATGGAGAAGAAGAAAATAAGAAAAAATTCTTTGACAGATCTGTGAATCCAGCATTTAGAAAATTCTTAACAAAAAATATTATAGTGTAAAAAGAAAATAATAACAGAGTAAGGAGGGGAGTATGTCTAGCTATACTGTTTGTTTAAAAATGGTATAATGGGCTAAGTATCTATCACATTTGGCATTTGCAGTGATAGTGCAGTCACCTACATGGTGCTAGTGAGAATGTTATACGGTATAACCATTCTGGAGAACTGTTTCCCATTTCTTAAAATCTAACACACATTCACCACACAATCCAGCAATTGTACTCATGGGTGATTTCATAAAACATCATGGAGAAACATTGCACCAAAGAAAAATGAGAATAAAACAAAACATGGTGCTTTCCCAAAAACTATTCAAATGTATATTGTTACATTTAAGGCTGTCCCCAATTATCTCAGATAAATTAGACTATTGTATTGAGGATCCTATTGAGGGTACCTTGAGGCACGGCATGAGATAAGTGTGCAGAAAAAGATTTCACTTCTAAGCAGAACTCTTTTTACATAGTCTTTGTTAGATGGAATCAGGCTCTCTCGAGTTTGTTCTTATTAACATGACACAAAGACCTGCAATGTTCCTGTCATTGCTTCCTTTAAAGTTAATCCATGTCTCTAGGTCAGTGAAATTGAAATTACTTTGGTGTTTTAACAAACCCATGACTCAAGATAGAACATTGAAATAAAACCTTTAACTCCATTTCATAACATTTTCAGATTTGATAAGTAACATTATTCACATTTGAGCTTAAAGTTTGAGAAATCATGAAACAGTAATGTCTAGCCTTGTCCACTTGGCACCATCAGAAACCTCATTTTCCATGTGGAAAACAACACACAGCTTCCTTTAAAGAAACCTGCATTAGGCCTAATACAGAGAATTTATATGACGATTTGCACTAAATACTGGTGTGGAGGCAAAGCTCTGGCCCTCCCCTAAAAACCCCTTCTCATGGCTATTTGCCTAGTGTTCTATTGTGCAGAGTCCCTGTTTATTGAAAACTGGTCTCTGGACCTACTCACTTGGATGCCACCACCGGCCTGGCAGATTTTACCAGGTGGAAGTGAATGGATTTTCCATATGCAAGACCTTGTCACAGCATTCCAGTTCAGGAATCTCATTGTTTAACCAATACCTGAAGTCGGAACCTTTTGGAAGATAAATATTTAATCTTCTGGCTCTCTATCACAAACTATCAAGAACTCCCCAGCAAGCTCCCCCATTCTTTTTAAAAATAGATGCAATGTATATTGGTAGAACTGGACAGATATCAAATAACGAGTGAGCTTTTCACTTCTGTACTTTAAACATCTGAAAAAGACCAGGTCATGTAACTGGGAACATCAGTGAGGGTTCCAGACTATTCTCTGTGACTGAGTTTTGGAAGGGGTGTAAAGCAGGGGAAACATTGAACATAATATTAGACTACATTTGTTAAGTGACAAGTTCTGTTCAGTTCTATCATCACAAATGTGTGTGTGTGTGTGTGTGTGTGTGTGTGTGAGCGGTACATATGTATATGTTTACTGATTCTAAATAATCCTTTGGAAGGGCATACTTTAAATTAGAAAATATACTTAACTTTAACTACCTTGAAATGAAAATGTGCTTGATATATACCATCCATCGCGCCCCCCTTTTCGCCCTACCTCTCTCTTGTTTCTTTTCTGTCTCCTTCCCCTCATTCCCTGTTGCCTGCCTACCCTTCTTTGCTCCAGTTTAAAATAAACAAATTGGGCCTCCCCAGTGGTGCTGCGGTTGAGCGCTGGGCTGCGAAGCTGCACGCAGCCTCTGCAACGCTGGTTCGATCCCTGGCCACCTGCGAGGGTCCCACATGGCATGCAGACCTCTCCTGCCACGCCTGCTGCTCCCCTCAGCGGTGTATTTCATCAGTCTGTCTGTTCTGCTCCCTGCTCTGACTCTGGTGAATTCTCTCTCACCCTCCCGCACTTCTGACTGCACCCAGTGCTTGTATAAATGAATAAATCAATCTTTAAAAAATAAAATAAATTAATATTCCACATAACATTCTCTTTATTTGTTTTTAATGTGCAGGACAGAAAAAGCAGGTATAGGCTATAATTGCAAACAATTTCCTGCATCTTGTTTTAAGTTTTTTGAAATGATGTTCACATAATATAAATTTTACCATTCTAAAGTGAATGTAAGTCAGTAGCATTTAGTACATGTACAATGTTGTGCAGCTACCACCTCTATATTCCAAGACATTTTCATCATTCCAGAAATAAAACCCTATACCTGTTAAGCAGTTTTTCCTATTTCCCCACCTCACAGCCCCTAACAACACTAAAAGATATTTTATTTCTATGGGTATAGGTGTGATGACTATTTTGTATAAACTGCATTACACGATATTCAATTTTTATGACTGACTGCTTTCAACTTAACATGTTTTCAAATTGTGGCACGTGTCACTACCTTATTCTTTTTAATGGTTGAATAATATTCCATTCTATTATGCCCAAAAGTCTATCCACTCATACACTGATAAACATTTACATTGTTTCTACCTTTTAGATACTGAATTGTGCTGCAGTGAATATGCATGCACATATATATTTTTTTCTGAATAACTTTTCAATTTATTTGGGTATATATCTAGGAGTAGAATTTCTCAGTCTGTTTTTAACTTTTTTGAGAAGCTGCCAAAATGTTTATCAATAGCTGTACCATTTTATAGTCCCATCTGCAATGTACAGAGTTTCAAATTACCCTACATCTTGCCAACACTTTTGGGTTTTGCTATTACTATTATTATTATTATTATTATTATTATTATTATTGCTGTTGTCATTAATATCATTGTTGTGTGTATGACATGGTGCCTCAGCAAGATTTTGATTTGTGTTTCTCTAATGATCAGTGATAGCGAACTCTTTCCATGTACTTGCTGGCCATTTATATATCTTTGGATAAATGTCTATTCAGGTTCTTTGTCCATTAGGTTGTCTTTTTATTGTTGAAGTGTAAGAGTCCTTTATATACTCCAGTTAGTGTATCCTTACAGGTATATGATTTTCAAATATTTTCTCTCATTCTCAATGTTGCTTTTTCACTTTGTTGATAATATGCTTTGATAAAAGTTTTCATTTTGGTAAGGCCCAGTTTACTTTTCTTCATTGAAAATGAAGTTTTATTAGGGTAATGGGATAATAAATGACTTTTTTAAATTCATGTTAAAATATTAGCTTGACAACTTATTTTTTAACTTACAGGGTGGCACTTTAAAACACATACTTTATTTGGGATTCTATTAGGATGAAAACCATCCCTGTCTCCTATGGTTTATACTCCAGTGTTATGAAATCCCTTTGTTTTTATTAAGATAGCACTGCATTATAACATTATATAAGTTTCAGGTGTTCATCATTGAGAATTAACATGTACACATACTATATTAAGTTCACTGCTAAAAGTCCAAACTTATCCTTTACCATACTGTGCCCTCTTTTTTCTGATTTACTTTTACCTTTCCCCTTCTAATAACCACCAATTGGTCTTATAGTCCAACGTTTATTTTTCTTTATGTAGCTCATCTATTTGTCTGTCTCCTCTGTATGCTACATATGAGTGAATTCGTATATGGTGTTTGTCATAAGTTGTTTGTCTTTCCCTGTCTGGTTAATTTCACTAACATAATTCCTTCTAGGTCCAACTGTTTTGTTACAAATGGCAGGATTTCACTTTTTTTTATTTTTTTAGTAGCTGAATAGTACTGCCTTTTGTGTTTCACATCTTTTTTATCCATTCATCAACCGATGGGCACTTAGGTTGTATTCAGGTCTTGACTATTGTAAACAGTTTAGCAATAACTCTTTCAATTTGTGTTCTATTATATTCTTCTGGTAAATATTCAGAAAACTGAATTGCATGGAATGCCTTTTTAAATTTTTTTTTGCAATCTCCATACTGCTTTCCATTGTGAATGTACCAATTTATATTCCTACCAATATTATGTAAGAGTTCTCTTCTTTCCACATCCTCTCAACACTTATTTCCTGTGTTTCTGATAATAGCCATTCTTATAGGAAATAGCCATTTTCATAGGTGGTATATCATTGTTTTGATTTTAATTTCTCTAATAAGAGATGGTAAGTATCTTATTATGTGGTTATTGACCATTTATTCTTTGGAGAACTGTCTCATCAGATCCTCTGCCCATATTTTAGTTGGATTGTTTGTTTCTTTATCATTGAGTTTTTTAAATTCTTTGTATAGTTATTTATTCTGTGTCACATATATAATGTACAAATATTTTTTTCCATTCAGTAGAAAGTCTTTTCATTTTGATGGAGGTTTATTTCATTGTTCAGAAGCTTTTAAATTTGCTGTAGTTCCACTTTTGCTTTTATTTCCCTTGCCATTAGTGTCAAGCCTCAAACATAACTCTAAACCTGATGTCAGGGAGCATGTTGTCTGTGTTTTCTTCGATGCATTTTATGGCTTCAGGTCGTACACACAATTGTTAATCCATTGAATTAATTTTTGTGTATGATGTAGATAATGGCCTATTTTAATTTTTGCATATGACTGCCCAGTTTTCCCAGCACCATTTACTAAAGAGACTTTCCTTGTTCAATTGTAAGCTTTTAGCTCCTTTGTGATAAATTAGCTCTGCATATGTGTGTGGTTTTATTTCTGGGCTCTCAATTCTGTTCCATTGATCAGTGTATCTGTATGTATTCCAATACCAAGCTCTTTTAATTACTATCACTTTGTAGTATAGTTTGAAGTCAAGGAGCACAATACCTATATTCATGTTTTCTCCTCTGGAGAGCTTTTGCTAATCAGGGTCCTTTATTGTTCCAAATAAATGTCACAATTTTTTAATTCTATTTCTCTGAGGAATGCTGTTAGGCTTTTGATAGGTATTACATTGAATATGTATATTGCTTTATATGATATTGCCATTCTATCAATATTAATTTTTCCAGCAAAGAGCATGGAATACAAACACAAATCAATATAAGTGAGGTCAATATTAACTCATTTAACTTTCACAGCAATCCAATGAAGTAGGTATTATTATTATCACCATTTTTTAAATATATTTTTATTTAGGTAGTATTAGGTTGCAACATTGTATAAGTTTCAGGTATACATCATTTTAAATTAACATTGATATAGTCTACATTAAATTCACCTCTAAGGATCCAATTCTATCCTTCACCATCCAATTGATTTTTTTTACCCAGTTTACCCACCCCTTTTCCCTCTTTATTCCTGGTAACCACTAATTTATTCTTGCAGACTAAAGTTTATTTTTGCTTTATTTAAGTCATTCATTTGGTTTCTCTATATGCCACATGTGAATGAAATTATATAATATTTCATTTTCTTCTTCTGACATTTTCCAAAGCATAATACCTTCTAGGTCCATCTAGTTATTCTAAATTTTGGCACATACTGGTGGGTGTATATATATATATATATATATATATATATATATATATATATATATACACACACACACACACACACACACACATACACTAATAAATAGTATGTCTTCCTGTTGTATTGAGGCATTTTTTCATTGTGTAGTATCCATTTTTGTCTCTTGTTATCTTTTTTGAGGTATATGTCTATTTTATCTGATCTAAGTTGAGTGGTTCCAGCCTCTTTAATTTTTGCATTGATTTGGAGTACCATTTTCCTTCCTTTTACTCTAAGTCTATGTTTGTCTTTATAGGTTATATGAGTCTCTTGTAAGCAACGTATAGTCTTTGTTGTGTATTTTAATCCATGAGCCTCTCTAGGCCTTTGATTGCTTATGATCTCTTTCTATATTAGCAAACTGAGACATAAGAGGATCACACAGATCTACACTTCCATCTGCACATTCAGATTCAGAGCTCTGCTTTGAACCAATAATTGATATTACTTTACCCTTCATATCTTTTATTTTCTTTCATTCAGTCATCTCTTTTTCTCTTGTACTGCATTTTGGAAGGATTTCTTGATTTATTCTTTTCAATTCATTTTCAGCCTGGTCCACTCATCTTCTCTTTTGACATTTTAATCTTTTAAGTAACGAACATTCACATTTTAAAGATATTTAAATGCTCTTTTGAAATTTCCTTTTTCCTTTCACTGATGATATTACACATTTCTTTAAAGTTCTGCTGTGTTTGACTTGCTACTTCCTCATCCATTTGCTGGATTTGGTGCTTTCTTTTCATGAAACTGCTGATCCTTGGCTCTGTATTCACCTGAGGGTTTATGATTTCCTGTTAGTATATTTGTAATTATTGTGTTTGTGCTCACAGCTTCCCTTGAGAATTCTCCCAGCAGGACACACTACTATCAGATAGGACAGATTACATATACCATGTCCCAAGTAACTGTGATGAGCTGTAGGGGGGAGGTCAGTCAAGTTTTTCAAGAGTGAAGGCTCTGTTTTCTCCTTGGATGTCATGGGAATGCCAGAGCAATCCTGGTGCTCTTTAACCTAAGGGTATATATATAGAATATATATATATATATATAAAATATATATATAGAATATATATATATTTTTAAGGGCCTATATTTTCTCTCTCATCTGGTCAGCAGATGTTGATGATGGGTTGAACAATCAACCTACTTCTTTCCTCTAAAAACCATGTCCAATCCAATGGATACTAGTTGCTTCCTGCTTCTAGTACTTCCCATTTACAAGGTAAGGACACACCTGGAACTGTTCTGTCTTTGGAAGCTTCCTTCCCTGGTTTTTATTTTTGCCTATGGTTTCTGTTTTCAGTGCTCAGTTGATCTTCTCACAGTTTCCTACCATTGGATTTTTTTTCTTTTCTTTTTAATAAGAGTGAAATTTTATGAGTATTTTTTCCTGTCATTTCTGGGAATTTTGAGTCAGTGGAAAAGTAGATTTGGAAATATTTATAGTCCACCTTTTGAATTTTTTCTCTTCTCTCTTTCTGCCTTACTTGACCATATCTCCTGATAGTGTCTATAGATTTTCTTTCTTGATTCCTTCAATGGAGATTGTTATCATACATCTTCCCCTCAAATCTATCCAAGTATTTCTGGGCAATGTTTAACTTAATATTATCAACACTCTTCTTTGTTTCTCTCTTGATCTTGTTCCTTCTTGAGCAAAATTACAAATGTGGCATAGATTACAAAAATGCTTTGCACATGTGTCCTTAAAAATATAAGCCAGAAAATCAGAGGTTCTAGAATGTTTTACAAATGAGGCTGTTTCCTAACACACTTAATGGGCTTATTATAATTAACAATGACAGACCTTTCTTGGCTGCAGCAGTGTTGAAATTTCTGTTAGTTCTCAACAAGTTTTATATTCAAACTACCCATACTCCTATGGGCCTCCACCTGAGTGAACTTTGGTATATTTTGGCTATTGTATTTCTCACCTCCTACCTAGCTTATGTTATACGTCATACATCCAAAGTCTTGTATGTTCTTCTGTTTATGTAAATATAAAACTCAGATATCTGGAAGCAAAATCCATGTTGATTTTAACTTTTATCAGGCACGTCTTTTTAAGCAGAAGCCTTGGAAACACGGCAGGACAGAATCACCCTGAAGGTTTTGCTAAGACTAAATTATGTCATAAGTAATTATCATAAGTAAAATATCATTTGATATTTAAGAGGGGACTGATATTGCTCATGATTTCTTTTCATGCAGAAACACAAATTTGTTTTTCTTTTGATCCTTGTCAATGAGTTCTAGATGTTTATGCACCTAAAAAATTGCTTGAAAAAAAAAAAATGACACATGAAACCAAAAGAGGAACTAGAAAACCCCACGATTACAGTTGGAGAGTTTAACATTCTTTTCCAGTAACTAAAATAAGAATATTCAACAAAAATCAACAAAAAACTATGAACCAGAGACACTTTTAGGGGGGCGGGGGCGGGAGCGGGAGGGGAGGGATTGGGGTCAGAATGGGGGGGCTGCAATTGTATGGGGAATATAAAAATAAAATTTATTATTTAAAAAAAAAAAAAACAAAACAAAAACAAAAAAAATAAAAAAATAAAATAAGAATATTCAACAAATATAAGAACACAGATCAGAATTCACTTAACTGATATTTGTAACTCTACCAACAGAAAAATATTCATTCTCATAGTACATGATAGAACATTTCCCAAGATAGACCACATATACTGGACTATAAAGTAAGTAGTAATCCATTTAGAAAGATTAAGTGTATTCCCTGATTACAATAGAATCAATTTAGGAATCAATAAAGGAACAACTTATGGCAAATCTCATAATATCTGGAAACTAAATAAATACTTCTAAATAATCCATGCATTAAGCAAATCAGGAAATATTTTGAATGAATGAGAATGATAATATTACTTTTGTGGGATTCTGTTAGAAAAGAAGAAAAATTTAAAATCAATTATCTTATCGCTCACCTTGAGAAACCAGAAAAGGTAGAGGAAAATTAAGCCCAAAATGAGCAGAAGGAATAAAATAATAGAACTAAAAGAATAAATTGATGAAATGGAAAATAAGTAAAAAATAGTTAGCAAAGCCAAAGTTTGATTCTTTTAAAAAGATGAATTATGTTGATGGTCCCCTGGCAAGTCCAGTCAAAAAAATAATTTTTTTCTATGATTACATTTTAAGAACACTCTAGTTTTATATGGTTAGACAATGTTATAGTTATATTCTAGGAAACCTTTATAGAACAATAATAATTTTATTGAATGCTTTCAACTATACATGTATGTGAAAGTATTTTAATGTTTCTTAAATCCAGAACTGTATTAATTTTAAAACCTAAAAAAATATAGCACAAAAGAGAAAAGCAAAGAGCAGTCTCACTCATATGAATATTGATATAAAAATAAAAAATTAAAAGGTGGAATTTAGGTTCCAGCAAATTAATAGGGGGAAAATGCCCTCTAATAAAATGATGTTCATTCTAGGAATTATATGGTTCAACATTAGAAACATAATTAAGATATCAGTTGTAGGACATCCATTAATATTACTAGGGCAAAGAAGAAAATGATTTCTAAATTAGGTGCCACAAAATATTTGATAAGATTTGACATGCACTCCTATTAATTCAGGAATGAGTGCTTATTTTGTTAAATGCAAAATTAGTGTCTGAAAACATAATCAGCATCATTCTCAAAGGTAGAAAGTACTACCTGCAGTTTCAGGGTCACTGGATTTCTTGAAGAGTATCTCCTGAGGGTAGGGGAAACTACTCCATTCATCCAATGGAATAATAATTAGAAATAAAAGGAAATAGTGATGAATGCAAAAACATGGGTGAATCTGAAAACCACTATATTCAGTGAAAGAAACCCAACACGATGAGTATACACTATATGATTCCATTTATAGATTACTCTAGCAAAGATAAACCTACTTTCTAGTGACAACAAAGAGATTAATTGTTGTCCAAAGGGATACAGTGAATTTTCTGGGGTGATGGAAATGTCCTATGTCTTGATTGTGGTGGTGGCTCTGTGGGTATATACATTTGTTAAAACTGATCAAACTGTAAATGGGTGTACTTTATGTATGTAAATGATAACTTGATGAAGTTGATTTTAAAAGAAAAACATAAAGCTAATGGGGAGGGGAAAAGCCACCATTTAAGTGCTTGTGTATCTACTAAGAGAAAAATACTTAAACCACCCAAGAAAGACAAATACAAATGTCTAGTGGTAAAATTGGGAATGACCAAAAAATAAGATGCATTTTATTGCTCTATTTTACCTCATATTCCAGGAATAAGCAAGAAACTAAAAGGCAGAAAAGCCACATCTGACATAAATTCTTCCATGGCCTTGAGTTGCTCCACTTTTAGACCCAAAGTAGAGGCTGTTGGTCTTTCTGTGCACACCTGGGAGAGAACAACTACACGCAGGCTACAAAGGGACCTGAGGCACCAAACCATGTGGTGTGACAGTGTACAGAGAAAGAGTTGGGACCTGATTTATGTCTCCATCTGCTCTGGGCTGGCAAGAGACTTAGTGAGAGATGTGTTCAGAGGCCCAATTGTGCTTATGATTTGTAAATAAAACAAAGTCAAACAACTGCAAGCAAACAGTGTGTGGTGAGTCTGCTGCCCAAATTCAACCATGGAATCAGGACAGCCGGGTGTTGGGGAAGCAAATGTCTTTAAGGTCAGCATACTGTTCTAGTTTAGAAATCAAGGACCCTGGTCTCCACTTTGAAAATGAAACTGCTCAATGTGCAAAAAATGGACTTAATGTAAATAATGTGGCAGCCCTGTAGAGCAGCCTACAATGCTGGTGGTCTCCAAACACTCACTGTCTGGCATTTCATGTTACATCTCAAAACCAGAAACATTATAAGACACATAAATCTGTCACTTCAGTTGAATTTGTACATCACCAAATCCCTGATTAATTTTTTAAAGATTATCCTCTGCCCAAAAGATGTCTAGGTTCTCTGATCCAATGGGTTTTCCTGAGTTGTCATATCATCCATATTGCAACTTGAATTTTTATTATGTGAATGAAAGTTCTTCAGGATGTTGAACAGGGTTCAATTATACTAATACTTTGTAGAATATTTAGGCCACCAAGTTATATTGGAAGTAGCTGTAAAGCTCTTTCTTGCAAGGAGAAGGAGGCAGTCTGTTCCACATTGGTTGCCACCATTATCCTAGTTAAAATTACAGAACAGACACAGTCCTTCTCTCTGTTTTCTTTGTGGGCTTTTCTTCCATGCTTCTTCCCAGAAACTCAGATTCTCCTTGCTTTCCTTGAACATAAAACATCTCCTCTGGCCCATTCTTTTGATTTTACACATTTCCCTCACTCCTCACCCCAATTGGAGGTTCCAGTTTTCTGGATTCAGTTATCAGTTATCTTATTTTTAAAATTGACAATCAGTATATGATTTTTTAATAAATTAAAACACTGTACATTAATTGATGTTCAAAGGAAGTATTTCATTTTTAAAGGGAAAGCAGGAATTTTGCAGTATTCTGTGTCTGCCATTTGGATCCCTCCCTGTGATCTTCCCATATGATGGATACTACTCTTTCAGTAACCTGATTAGAAGTAAAGGTTATTCCCTAACTCATATTCAGTTCCTTTTTCCTTCTGTCATTTTTATTCACTCAAACTTCAGATACAAAATCCACCCCAAGGATGTTATGGTAATGTCTCTTGCATGTTTTCATACGTAAGTTACCTGCCTTATTAATTACCACCTGGAGCTTGCCTTTTCTTCCTATATTCCTTCCTAGCCCCATCTCTTTGCCTGCCTTGCTACCAGGAACTTCTGTCTTTCAATGGTTCCATTGTCTTTTCCCCATCATCTGCTGAATGTCACCATTTCTGGAAAGCACAGCTGCAGTGCATGTCATTCTACCATGCACAGGCATCTGAAAAAAAAACAAAACAAAACAAAACAAAACACTTGCTCCCTCTTTGATGTGACAGCACTTCCCAGGGTAGAATGGAAGGTCTTTCTCTCCTATATATTATACTCTGTTGGAAGAGACCTCATCTAACTGTTCCCCATTCTCACAAAAGGTTTTATTGGATGGGCTCATTGTGTTTTAATTTATTATTCCCTCTTCAATAAGGAATTCAGACATGGGACTAATGGCATACTTGGCTTGGCTGAGTGATAGAACTTCTACTAAACTCAGAATGGCCCCGCTGCTGTAATGATTTGAACATTTAAAATAATTTACTCAAAGGAGCCTTTTCCCCTGGTTTCTCTTTTCCTTAGATTAGTTTCACTTATAGGGCTTTTCCTTTCCTCAGACAAAAGTGACATCTGGTTGACCCATAGGGGACTGTTCCAACATACCTGAACTCTAGAAGTCAGTGCAACTAAGGCTAAAACTCACCTACTGTACCTTTGATCAATGATATGTTTAAACTTTGACATTTTCTCAACTCAGACCTAATATGAAACTATGTTGATATAAAGATGAACTGTATTCCATTTTTCAATGCATTTAATCATTTTTAAAGCATAAATACAGAGGCTCATTCCGGAATTTTCATCCAGATATTTGATGATTTAATTGGGACAAATAATATTTTTCCCACTATGAATAAAAGGAGGTTTTTGAAGTGATTCTGGCATGGGGTAAACAATTTCAGATTAATGGTGTATAATGGTTGTTCTGACTGCTGTGTTGTGATCTGATTGGAGTCAAGGTATTTGCAAGTGTCTAGGAAAGATAAAAATCTGGGCAATAGTAAAAGTAAAGATGTAAGAAATTTAAGAGAGATTTTGGAGATGTGAAGTAGACGTTCACTTATGTGTCTTAGCTGCCAGAATAGAGTACCATAGACTGGGGTGTTTAAACAACAGCTTCTTTCCTCACAGTCCTGGAGACTAAAAATCCAAGACTGGGGTACTGGTATGGTTGGGTTCTGGTGGGAGGTCTCTTCTTGACTGATTGATGGTCACTTTCTCACTGTGTCCTTGTTTGGCAGGGAGAGAGTTTCTTTGATCTTTTCTGATAAGAACATTAACCTCATCATGACATGTCATCCTTTGTCCTCATTTGAACCTAATTACTCTAAATACCATCATATTAAGTGTTAAGGTTTCAACAAATGAATTGGGGCTTGGTGGGGGGACACAATTCTATTCATAACATCACACATATACATGTGTGCACATGCACATATATATGTGCACATGTACACACAGAGTCCATACCTAGAGTCATGGTAATCCATATAACCACAGACTCGTCATTCATGTAGACTCAGAAGTTGTTCTCTAGGTTTAAAAATCTAGTGATAGTTGTGGTGATAGATTCACCAGATCTAGGAAGTTGTAACTTCTCTTTAAGTCTTAGTTTTCTCATCAGTAAAGTGAGATTAATAAAATTTACTTTGTAAAACTTTAGAAGTTGCAGTTGGTATATACTGAGGGTCTAGTTGAGAGCCTGATCTACTGTGAGCTATAAATAGTTGTCATAAGGCTGATGTTATGCATGTTTTCTAGAAAACAGAGTCAGAGAATAAGAATTTATTAGTGTTTACCCAACATTCTTTTCAAGTTCGCTAGACATGAGTCACTAGAAATGTACTCTGCATTTAAACATGGGCAATTTTCATAACTTTAATTTTTAAAATGACCAAAGCTATTAATTTAGCCATGGACCATATATCTTGAGGACTAACTCTGAGTCAGACACTGTGCTGAGAATGAGTGACCTAGTAGTGCACAAAGAAGACCTGTTATCAACCTTCATGGAACTTCCAGTATACTTGGAAATACAGTAGTAGCTAAGACTAAGAGGAGTACTATGAAAAGGAAAGTGTGAAGTAAATTGGAGCTTGTAATAGAGGATCTAAACTAGTCTTGGGGGTCAGATCAGACATCTTTGAGTAAGCAACTATTGGGCTGAGAATTTAAAGGATGAACAAGAGTGTGGTAGGTGAAATTGGAAAGCGGAGTATACCTTGCAAAAAGAATAATTCCTGAATGTTTGGAGACAAAAAAGTATAGCTCCTTGGAGGAATTAACAGAACAACAGCTTAGAAAGTAGAATATGATTCAGAATATGGTTCTGGACACAAAACAGAGGGTCTTATAAATCATTTTTGAAATATTGGGTTTTTCTCAGGGCAGTCAATAGGGAACCTTGATATTGTAATTTTTAATAAATACGTATATTTGGCCATTTGGTTGAAATATGTGTTTCTTATAAATTTGTCTCAGGCCACAGTTCCTGGCTCCCAAAAGCATTGGAATTTCTTAAGTGTTAAGAGTGAGTGATAAAGATGTCTCTTGTTATGCTGATCTAACTTTTGGAAAACACCTGATGAAGGAGACTGGTTGCCAAGGAAAACAACATGAATAGAGAGACTTTTAGTCCTAGCCCCTCAGTTATAAAGAGGAGAGGGACTGCAGGGTGAATCAATAGCCAATGGGAAATGAATTAATCAAAGATGATGTAATAAAACCTGAATAAAGACCTCAAAGGAAGGTACTTTGAAAAACAGGTGGAGATTTGGCAAAAATGTACACCTGGAGCAGGCACAGAAGTTCTGCATCTTTTCTTGTATTTGTCTTATGCATCTCTTCCATTTGTCTATTCTTGATCTACATCTTTTGTAATATCAGTTGTCTAGTGAGTAAACTGGTTTCCTGATTTCTGTGAGATGTTTTAGCAAATTCATTGAAGCCGAGGAGGGAGTCCTGGGAACCTCCAGTCCCTAGCCAATTGATCAAAAACACTAATCTGGACTTGCAGCTGACATCTGAAGTAGAAGGTGATCTTGGGAAACTGCCCTTTCCTCTGGGGTCTAACGCTCTCTGGGTAGGTGGCATCAGAATTGAGCTGAGTTTCTTGAACACACTGCTGATGTATAAGTATTGCTCATTGGAATTTGGTCCAGGAAGTCTACACAGAAGCTAATGAAGAGCTGCAAGCCAGGGCTGTCACACAGGTTTCCTGATTGATATCCACTCATAGAAAAATAGTAACAAGGACCATGATACAGCATCATCACCTACACATATCACAATGAGTGGTGACCACCTTGAATTAAACAACATGCTGGGCAGTGGCTAAGAGAGGCACTTCCAAAAGATACTAATAGGAGAAAGTGGGAGGAGGATCTACTCAGATGTAGATATTTTTAGTTCTGTAAATGAGTATGAATAACAATATTCTATGATACATTTTTTTAATAGAGGCATGTTTTATTTATTGTTTGTTTGTTTGTTTATACATGCACTTGGTACAGTCAGAAGCGCGGGAGGGTGAGAGAATTCACCAGAGCCAGAGCAGGGACCAGAGCAGGCAGGAGGACCGAAGTACACTGCTGAGGGGAGCAGCAGGCAGCAGGAGAGGTCTGCACGCCATGTGAGGCCCTCCTCTGGTGGCCGGGGAGCAGCCGGGGATCGAACTGGTGCGGCAGAGGCTGCGGGCAGCTTCGCAACCCAGCGCTCAACCGCTGCGCCACCGGGGAAGCCCTATTCTATGATACATTTTGCAAAAGTGATGGACTAGAAATATTTCTATTGGTTAGAAATATCTATGTTGCAGATAATAGAAAGTCTGATATGCAAATTGGCAAAAAATAAATTGATTGGCTCAAGTAATTGGAAGTCCAGACGTAAGGCAGTCTCCAAGGTTAGCTAAATCTCTGGATTCCAGCTCTATGTCTCTGCATTCGTCTGTCAGCAAAACAGCTACTGTACCATAAACAACACCATCCAGGAGAGAGGAAAGGCTGTCTCTTCAGATGGATCTCAATAAAAATGAGAGAAACATATTCCCTTAAAACCCAGAGCAATCTTTTCTTCATTTAATTCTAATTGTATTCTATACCTTTGAGGGATTTCCATGTAGTAAATGACTTAGACCTGTGCTTCTTCCTGATCCAATTATTGTGGCAAACTTGACCTTTGGACCAGTCAGAGATGGGTGAGTGTGTATATCTCTTAGAGCACCGGAGCACATGGAGAAATGGGGGGAACATAAAAAAATTAAGATCATGTAGGAAAGACAGGAACGGATTCCAGTTAGAAACCAGGAATCACCTTCACCAGGAATTGGCAAACTTTTTCTGTAAAGGGACAGTTAGTTAATATGTTAGGATTTGTTTACCACAGTCTCTCAACTCTGCCACTGTAGTGTAAAACCAACCATAGGCAATATGTAAATGACTTTATATAAGACTTATTTCTAAAAATAGGCCAGTTTTAGCCCTTGGGTCATAGATTATGGACACTTGACCTACATTATTTCATAGTAACCATTACATTTCGCCTTCTCTAGATGATTTTCCATCTGAAAAGTCTCCTTGATGTAATTTTTAACCTTACTGATTCATGTATAATTTTTCTGGAGGTGGGTATATGTGGCAGTGGGTAGAAGAGAGTTAAAAGATAGTAAGATAAAATGGGTATTTTTCCCAAAAGTCCTGCACCCCATGATTAGGTTCCCTCCCATAGGGATGACTGCTTTGTCATGCCATGACATTTTCAGATGGTGTTATTTGAAAAGCTTTAAACTTAATCCAAACAAAGAATGTAGACCTCATTTCATATTCATTGCCTTGCACACTAACAAAGCTTTAGAAATTTTGCTAAATGTGGACTTGGACATGAGTCATATAATTTTTACTAGTGGAGTCATAGCTAAATTAGAAAGACAAGACACAAAGACATCAAGGGGACATTAAAGGTGATAAATATGATATGTTGCTAAGGCTGGATGTCCAACATTTGTATGTTTTTTCTGATCTTTTTCTATTTTGGAGTAGAGATTGGGGAATTAAATTCAAAGAGGAGAAGGGATGGATTTACTTTCAAGTTGTAAGAAGTGAAGAAAGGGTAAATGCTTTCCCACTGAGCACGAAACGACTCATTTTCTGGCACTGTGTTTGACAAGAAACGATTTCTGACTCACTTGCTTATTTCCTTCAGATTTAAACATAAAAAAGTCTTGGAGAAAGTCAGGAGTTGCAAAATGGATGTTCAGAACAAAACAGCAACTAAATCAGGGGGCCGGGATAGAAGAGGTAAAAAAGGGAAATTAAAACAGAAAACTGCAGGTATTAGAAAAGCAATGTAACATATAAAATGTCATAAAAATGTGCATATAAGAGTAAGTAATACCAGTGAATCATTAGCTGTCATCGCTGACTGGAAAAAATAGGGTGAGATGATTAACTTCAAATTGGAAATTTGAATCTGAAGGGTAAAAATGAAAATGGGGAAATGTCACTCGTATCAAAATGAAGAAACTGAATTCTACATATTTTCTCAACCAATTTAGACAAATGTGGACTAGGAGGAATACTCCATTGATGTTGCCTTTGACCAGAAAATGATAAGGAGGTGCCATCAATCTAAGTTGCATTGATTGAATCTTAGCTTGTGCCAGGCACTATAAAGACTTCTTTTGTGTTTGTTTTTACCTTTCAATAAAACTAAGAATTAGAAGTTAGGTATGAGCCCCCCAAAAGATTTCTTTGTGCTCTTGTTAAATTCATAATTTTACTAAAATTTGTCCCAAATAGAAAATGGTGGAGCCTAGCAGGATGCTATGAATACCTGGATAAAAGTAATGATTCAGAGTAATTGAAAATTATACTTGACAGGAGGAAAAGTTAACAAAATCTGGTATCAACTGACCTAATTCTAAAACATGAAGGGAATCATAATGAGTAGAATCCTACCCAAACTTTTGAAATATATCATTATCTTCACAAAAAAGTAAGATGTTTTTATTCCTTTCTCCCCACCTACCATCTGCATGCTGTCTCAGGAACTGATAGCCCACACTGAAAACAGAGCCAGTATTCCCTGACAACTTTAGATGTATTCTGGGGGGGGGGGGGAGGCTAGAAAATGATTTCTCCTCCTTTCATTTCAACCCCTATCATTCCATGTCCCCATAAAGATTTTTTTTTTTTTTAGAAATCTAAAAAAAAAACAGCTGGACTGCACAGGCAAGATTGGGAGGGGCCCTGTCTGTGGCCCAAGGTGATCAAAGAGGGGATGAAAGAAGAATCTCGGGGATTGTACAGTTTGGAAATTTTTATTTTAAAAAGTTTTTATCATTTCAAAATCTAACAACCAAGAAGGAATGCAAAGGTGACTCCACTAAAGAATAAAAAGTATGTGTACTGTCCCAACCAGGAATTAGACTGGAGCATCAAAATACTCTGTAGATCTTGCGAGTGGATTTACATCACACAGTGCATCTAACGGTCATGAGGCCAAGAGCCATGTGCTACCTATTCTTCACATGGAAATTGAGTCTGGGCAGTTTTCATCTTATCCAAGATGTGAAGAGAGCAACACTTCCTCCAAAAATTTGAAAATGAAATGTATTTTAAAAATACTTTAGGATAATATACATGGGCAATAGCCAGGCAATAAAGGGGAGTAGTCTGAAGATTATGTAATGTAGAATCCATGTGAAAAATTCAGACACTGTTTAACTTTCTCATCTTGGTAAAAGGTGTCATAATCTCTACACAGCATCATAAAAGAGAGAATAGACTGAAATAAAAGGGGACTAGAGTATGAGCAATGAAATTCAAGAAAGAGAAGACAGAGTTACTTTTAAGATGTGAAAGCTGGGAAATAGAACGTCTGCAAGAAATTAAAGACATAGTAATAGAATTAAAATTAGACTCAAGGATAATAAAGAGCAAAATAAAACAATATCAAAGCAGCCAAATTTGCAAATTTCCCATAAAAGACATGATCTGGCTCCTACCTACTTCTTTTAGTCTTACTTTTTACCACTCCCTTTTCTCCCTTTTCTTCAGTTACAGATTTTGTTTTCTTTTCTGAAATTCATCAACCCTTTCCCCTTTCCAGAGCCAACTGTCCCGTCTAGCTAGATGCACGTCTCCCTACTCTTCTCTCAACTGTATCCAAATCCCAGCTTAGGCAATTTACTTGACTTCCTAGACACCCAGTCTCATCTATAAATCTAATTAAGAATCTTCCTCACTCTGTCATGAGGATTCGGTGAGATAATAGATATAAAAAAATTTAACACAGAGCCTGGTATGCAGTGACTGTTCAATACCTGTCAGGTGGTAATGCCAGTAGTAGTGACATGTAGGAATTCACTACTTTAATGACTGCCTTGCTAACCAGACTAATAATTAACTCTTTGTACACAAAGATTTTGCCTTTTTGTATGTCCTTATATATATTCTGTGTCTTAGAAATGCAGCAAATGGGATGAAAGTTAAAATTGAAGCTATAATAAAAACATTTCTTGAACCTAAAAAGAGTTGTCAGTGCAAAATAAAGCTCCCTGTATTTCACTCAAATTCACACCAAGACAGTCTAGAAAATTATTCAGCCACATAGATTAAGAAAATTGATCAAGCTTCAATATAAGGAAATAATGAGAAAGAAAGTAACCTACGAATAAATAAGAATTAGGCCAGTGTCAGAATTCCTTCTGCAACCCTAAACACCAGAAGACGATGGAGACTTCAAAGCAATTTTGAGAGGAAAAGGTTGTGACCCAGGAATTTTGTCCTTTCTTAAGCTTTTTTAAAAATATGTGAAGGCAATAAAAATTAATCCTCAATTAAAAGTACTCAGAAAATATTAGGCATGTATTCTTCATGGAGAAGAATTACAACCAGCAGAAAGTACAATTTAAATGTTTGAAGCGGGAAAATTATCATAAAAGTATTGGCAATGTACACTGAAACAAGTTTAAGAGAGATCCAAATAATTGTAAATCTCTCATAAATTGTCACAAATGAGAATTTCCCTCACCAAAAGAAGATAAAATATTTTAATATAAAGTGACATGAATAATTTAAATCTATAAAATGATACTATAATAAAAACATTATAATAAAAACATTGAAATAAAAAAATTATAATAAAAGATATTAATGTGATTGGGGAAAATAGACATGGCTGAAACTGGAGGAGATTCTGTTGAGTGAAATAGCCAGAAGGAGAAAGACAAGTACAGGGTGGTGTCATTCATATATGGAATATATAGAAAAAACAACAACAACAAAGGGCCAAACGAAGCTAAAATAAAAACAAACCCTAGAAATCTGATTGTAAAATTGAGTTTATGGGAGGGGAAGAAGGAGGAGAAAATGGGCAAAGGGACCCAGTGAAATATGGTAGAGGACTATGTCTACCTTGGTGGTGGGTGTGGTTGGGAGCATATATCTGAGGAGGTGTGCATCTATACCTCAGAATCATATACAGTGCCATAGACCAATGACACCTCAATAAAAAACAATAAATAAATGTAAAAGAGTAGTACGAAAACATTTTGTTTAAGTTAGAGTGGCTGAAAATGATACAAGTTCCTTAATTCTAATTATTTTCAAACTCTAGGTTAAAATTTTCAAAATATAATTAAAATTTGAAAAACTTAAAAGTAATCCATCAGAGAAGTAAATTAAAAAAAAAATATAAGCCTGCCCTGTTTAAAATAAAAGAGAGAGAGCAAAAGGAAACCTGAAGAAACAGAGAAAAAGGAAAGAAGACATAGATTAGACATAGTACTTATAAGAGTAACTATAAATGAGATCACATCATTTATTAAAGAAGAGATCCTTAAATTGAAATGTAATACAACACAGTCCAGTTCTCCTCTGTTGACTAAGGACACAACTAAAATGAATCAATATAAAAATGCATAGCAGGAAAATGCAAGCAAAAAGAAAAAAATGAATTATAATATTAATAGCAGATTACATAGAATTTAAGATTGAGAGGATCAGATGAAACCATGAGACTGTTTCATGCTGTAAAAATAATAGGGCATTAATTATGTGTCAACTTTAGTGGATGAGATATATGTAAAGCTACTATTGTTAAGTATCCAAGGAAGTGATTGTAGAAGCATGCCTGTCACAAATTAAGGAATAAGCAATAATTTAGGAAAAAAAATTGTAATAAAATGAATGAACTGTACTTAAAGGGTACTCTTTGGATTATGTATCTTACTAACAGAATCTGACCTCTCTAGGGAACTTGGAACTTTAAAAAAAAAATATTATATATTAAGTTACATAAAATCTTGAAATAAAAGAGCATAAAAGGCAATAGATTTCCCTATTTACCATCAAGAAGCATTTAGAAAATATAGTGGGAAAAGATCCTACTCATTAAAACTATCTACAAATATGAACTTCCTGGGATTAAGTTTCAAAATAAAAAGTACAGATGTAGAAAAATCATGACAGTTTACTGAAGAACTGAAAATGAGCTTGAGGTACATGGAGAAGTACATCCTGTTGGGGGATAGGAGACTTAAAAGTGAAAAGGCATCTGGCCACCCTTCAATAACCTATAAATTCAATGCAATTTCAACAAAATAGGTTCAAGATTTAGAGGGAACCTACATTTCTTTTTTAAAAAGAAAATAGCCAAAAAAAAAAAAAAAAAAAACAAACCTGTGAAGCGAAGCAGTAATTAGAAAGGCATTATGTCAGTGAATATCAATCTGAGGAAAACTTTTTTCCTAAGTGGAAATCACTGCAAAGGCAACACACAAAGGTGTGTTGGGAAGGAAGTGGGTCTCCAAGAAACATAGCCTGGGGCAGTGGTTACTAAAATATGGTCCTGGAATCAAAGCGTAACTTGTCAGAAATACAAATCCTCAGGTCCCACACCAGACCTACTGATACTGAAGCTCAGAGTGAAACCCAGAAATCTGTTTTCTACCCTCTAGGAAACTGTGGTGCACTCTGAAGTTTGAGAACCTTGTGCACGTTATCTATTATATTGGTATATAAATGCAGATGTAACTATATATTAACATCTAATATTAATATAACATCTAATAGTAATATAACATCTAATATTAATGTAATAATCTAATATTAATTTAATATATAATTGTAATAGATATATGTGCATATTTGCACATATAACATTGAGCTAGAGATTGCTAACTGTGCAGATATTATGATACAAAACGAAAATTAAGAAAGAGAAGGTAATTCTAGATGACAGACTCAAGAGGATGGGAGAGTAGGGAGATCTAACTTAAGAGCAGACAAAAAAAGTCAAGGACTGAAAAGCTACTTCACAGGAGTCTGAATTCTGAATCTTTATTCTGTTATAATACAGCTGGGTGACCTTCAACTACTCTCTTCATCTCACTGTGGCTCAGATTCCTTAAATTCCTTGTTTTTATGATGCTGGGGTGGAACTGGTGATATGGTAAGTCACTTTCCATCCTAAAATACTTCTGAATCTAGGATCAAACAGTAGATCTATGAAACTCAACTGGAGATGAACAAAACAGAAAGTTACTTATTTCCTAATAAGTACTCTATCTCATATGCTGGCAGATAACAGAATTTAGTTAATTCTCAGATAATCCATTTCAGTATGAATCACTTAATTCTGGCTTTTACACCTCCGCCTACCTAAGGTGTCATTGAAGTTGAGGACTGTCCCTGCAGCATAGTGTGGGGTGGGGTGGGTAACAACCGGCCCACGTCCTTCCTCTGTCCTCAGAATGGCATCTGCTGGGATGCTCTACACCACCTGGTCCTCATGTCATCTTTTTGCATGTCTGATAAAGTTCCTGTGATCCCACTTATCCTCCAGCTGAATGGTTCATCTCTTTGTCTTCCTGCCTGTCCTCTTCATAGGAATGTGACCCCACTGTGGGATCACTGAGAGCTCTGAGAAGCTGTCTGAGATGCTATCTGCCTCTCACATCCATGCTAAGCTATCCATCCCCATTCTCGTCACTCATGGTGGCCGGCAATGTTTGAGAGGCTGTGTTTGATGGCTTGGTGCTATTCAGTTTTGATTCACATAAATGTTTATGAGGTTTTGAACAAAGATATATTCATTCTTCCAAGTCTCTTCTAAAAGTTCTAGAAATGAAAAAAATCTTTGAAATAATAAACTCAAGATACGTTAAATCCTGGGTATTAACAACTGAAGTATTATTGAGTTAGAAGAGGATTTGAAGAAAATCAAGAATATAACATTAAAGTCATTTAAAGGCAAGGAAAAAGGTTACAAGGTATGGGGAGGCAGTGATCCTTTACTGGTCCTGTCATTCGTGATTTGGTCATATTCTGCATCCTATTTTTATTTTTTATGTAATTTATGTATATATATATTTGCATCATTGTTCATTTTTGTACAATGTTTGCTTTTTCCTCTCAGGTGTAGTCCCCATAGAATTCCCACCACCTGTTCACCTGTGCACCATCACCATAGTCCCTTGTGCTCTTCCCTCCCCTGTTTTGATCCCGCTCCCTCCCCCTCCCCTGCAGAGTGTCTCTGATTTATAGTTGCCTGTTAATTTTGGTTTTTTTTAATTTATTGTTATTATTTTTTCCCTGATCCCTTATTTGGTTCCCCTATAGTCCATCTATAAGTGTGAAACCATCCAATATTTTTTAAATAAATTTTATTTTTATATTCCCCATATAATTGTGACCCCCTTATTTTGACCCCAATCCCTCCCCTCCCCCCCACCATTGAGTGTCTCTGGTTCATAGTTGTTTGTTGATTTTGATTTTCACTTTCTTACAGTTATTCATTTTCCTGGTCCCTTATTTAAGTTTTCTAGATTCCTGTTGTGAGCGAGACCATCCGGTATTTTTCTTTTTCTTTCTGGCTTATTTCGCTGAGCATGATCCCTTCCAGCACCATCCATGTTGCTGCAAATTGCATGTGTTTATCTTTTTTGAATGCTGAGTAATATTCCATGGTGTATATGGACCACATCTTCTTGATCCAGTCATCTATTTTTGGGCATTTGGGCTGTTTCCAAAGCTTAGCTATTGTAAATAGTGCTGCTATAAACATAGGGGTGCAGGTGTTCTTTGGAATTGATGTTTCTGTGTCCTTTGGGTAAATACCTAGGAGTGGAATTGCTGGATCATATGGAAGCTCTATGTTTAGTAGGTCAAGAAATCTCCACACAGCTCTCCATAGTGATTGGACCAGTTTACACTCCCACCAACAGTGCAGGAGAGTTCCTTTTTCTCCACATCCTCGCCAACATTTGTTGTTGCTAATTTTTTTAATATTTTCCATTCTCACTGGTATAAGATAGTATCTCATGGTAGTTTTGATTTGCATTTCCCTGATTACAAGTGATGTTGAACATTTTTTCATCTGCCTGTTGTCCATTTGCATTTCCTCTTCAGATAAGTTTCTTTTTAGCTCTTCTGCCCATTTTTTCACTGGATTATTTTCTTTGTTGTTGTTGAGTCTCATCAGCTCTTTGCAGATTTTTGTTATTAGTCCTTTATCATTAGTGTTGTGTAAAAATGTTCTCCCAGTTGGTGGGGTTTCTCTTTGTTTTTGTTATTGTCTCTTTTGCTGTGCAGAAGCTCTTTAATTTGATGTAGTCCCAGCTGTTTATCTTTGCCTTCACTATCACTGCTTTGGGTGATGTGTCTGTAAAGATGTCTTTGATGTGCAAATCACGTAGTGTTTCGCCTATATTTCCTTCTATGTATTTTATGGTTTCAGGTCTTATGTCTAGTTCTTTAATCCATTTTGAGTTGATTTTTGTGTATGGTGTGAGGTAGTGGTCAAGCTTCATTCTTTTGCATGTAGCAACCCAGTTTTCCCAGCACCATTTATTGAACAAACTTTCTTTGCTCCAATGCATATTCTTTGCTCCTTTGTCAAAGATTAGTTGGCCATAAATCTCTGGGTTTATTTCTGGATTTTCTATTCTATTCCATTGGTCTGTGTGTCTGTTCTTGTTCCAATACCATGCAGTTTTGATGATTAAGGCTTTGTAGTATAGTTTGAAGTCAGGGAGTGTGATGACTCCATTCCCTTCTTTTTTTTTTTCAGGAGAGCTTTGGCTATTCGGGGTTTTTGGTGATTCCATATGAATGATATTGAAATTTTGATTGGAATAGCATTGAATCTGTATATTGCTTTTGGTAGGATGGCCATTTTAATAATGTTTATTCTTCCAGTCCATGAGCAGGGGATGTCTTTCCATTTCTTTGTGTCTTCTTCTATTTCTTTTAACAGTGTTTTATAGTTTTCTTTGTATAGGTCCTTTACCTCTTTTGTTAAATTTATTCCCAAGTATTTGATTTTTTTTTGTTTCGAAAATAAAAGGGATGGCATTTGATTTCTTCTTCTTCAGATTTATTGTTTGTGTATAGGAAGGCTACTGACTTTTGCGTGTTGATTTTGTATCCTGCCACTTTACTGAACTGATTGATGAGTTGAATTAGTTTTTCTGTGGAGTTTTTGGAGTTCTCTATGTATATTATCATATCATCTGCAAATAGTGATAGTTTGATTTCTTCTTTTCCTATTTGGATTCCTTGTATGTCTTTCTTTTGTTTTATTGCTCTGGCTAGGACTTCCAGTATTATATTGAAAAGCAATGGTGAGAGTGGACATCCTTGTCTTGTTCCAGATCTTAATGGAAATGCTTTCAGCTTTTCACCATTGAGAATGATACTGACTGTTGGCTTGTCATAGATGGCCTTTATGATGTTGAGGTATGTTCCTTTTATCCCAAGAATTTCAAGGGCTTTTATCATGAATGGGTGTTGCACTTTGTCAACAGCTTTCCCAGCATCTATGGATATTATCATATGGTTTTTATATTTCTTTTTGTTGATGTGTTGGATAACGTTGATTGATTTTCGGATGTTGAACCATCCTTGTGTCCCTGGCATGAATCCTACTTGGTCGTGGTGAATTATCTTATGGATACATTGTTGGATTCTGATAGCTAAAATTTTATTGAGGATTTTTGCATCAGTGTTCATTAGGGAGATTGGCCTGTAGTTTTCCTTCTTTGTGTTATCCTTATTCGGTTTTGGTATTAGTGTAATGTTGGCTTCATAGAACGTGTTTGGTATTGTCCCTTCCTTCTCAATTTTTTGGAAGAGTTTGTGAAGGATAGGCACTAATTCATCTCTGAATGTTTGGTAGAATTCATTTGTAAATCCATCAGGACCTGGGCTTTTGTTTTGGGGGAGGTTTTTGATTATCATTTCAATTTCGCTGCTTGTATTTGGTTTGTTTAGGTGTTCCATTTCTTCTTTATCTAGCTTTGGGTGATTGTAGAGTTGTAGGAATTTGTCCATCTCTAGATTGTTGAACTTGTTTCCATATAACTGTTCATAGTAATTACTGATTATTCTTTTGATTTCTGCTCTGTCCGTTGTGATTTCTCCTCTTTCATTTATGATCCTGTTTATTTCTGCTTTCTCCCTTTTTTCCTTTGTGAGCCTGGCTGGGGGTTTGTCTATTTTATTGATTTTTTCGAAGAACCAGCTCTTGGTTTCATTGATCTTTTGGATTGTTTTCTTTAGTTTCAATTTCATTTATTTCTGCTTTGGTTTTTATTATTTCTTTTCTTCTACTGGTTTTGGGGTTTTTTGTTGTTCTTTTTCTAGATCTTTGAGCTTCGAGATTAGGTTGTTTCTTTGAGTTCTTTCTTATTTCTTGATGTGAGCCTCTTATTGATATTTTCCTCTTGATATTTTCCTCTTATTAATGCTTTTGCTGCATCCCATACATTTAGGAAATTGGTGTCCTCCTTCTCATTCAATTCAAAGAATTTTTAATTTCTTGTTTGATCTCCTCATCAGTCCAGTTGTCTTCTAGTAGTGTGGTTTTCAATCTCCATGAGGTAGAAGAGTTCCTTGCCTTCTTTTTATGGTTTATTTCTAGTTTGATGCATTCGTGCTCAGAAAAGATGGTTGGTATGATTTCAATCTTGCTGTATCTCTTGATGTTGTCTTTTGTCCCAGTATGTGATCGATCCTGGAGAATGATCCATGTGCACTTTAGAAAAATGTATAATCCGTTTTTTGGGGGTTTTGTGTTCTATAGATGTCTGTTAAGCCTAAGCGCTCTAGGTCCTTATTTAGAGCTTTAGTGTATTTACTCATTTTTTGTCTCGTTGATCTATCCATTGTTGATAGTGGTGTGTTGAAGTCTCCCACTACATATGTGTTTTCTCTGATGTCTGTTTTCAGAGATGACAACAGTTGTCTGATATATTTTGGTGCTCCTTCGTTTGGTGAGTATATGTTAATGAGTGTTATTTCTTCTTGAAGTATTGTCCCCTTGATCATAATGTAGTGACCGTTGGGGTCTCTTTTTAACTTTTTGAGTTTGAAATCTGTTTTATCTGATATAAGTATAGCTGTTCCTGCTTTCTTTTTTGGTCCATTTGCTTGTAGAATTGTTTTCCATCCTTTAACTTTGAGTCTATTTTTATCTTTTGTAGCTAAATGTGTTTCCTGGAGACAGCAAAAGTTTGGGTTTTGTTTCTTAATCCAGCCTGTGACTCTGTGTCTTTTTATTGAAGAGTTTAGTCCATTTACATTTAGAGTTAATATTGATATGTTAGCATCTGTATTTGCCATTGTGTTTGCCTTTCCTTTGATTTTATTTATTTATTCTTTTAATAACTTTTTTTTTTTTTGCCTTCATTCGTTGTTATTCATCCCTCTGGCTTTAGGACTCCTTGTAGTATTTTTTGGAGTGGGGGTTTAGTTGTAATGAAATTCCAGAGTTTCTGTTTGTCTGGGAAGGTCCTTATTCTTTCTTCATAGAGGAAGGAGAGCTTTGCGGGATAGAGTATTCTTGGTTGGCATCTGTTTTCTTGGAGTCTGTTGACTATGTCCCTCCACTCTCTCCTTGCCCGTAGTGTTTCTTCGGAGAAGTCTGATGTCAGCCTGATTGGTTTTCCTTTGAATGTTATCTGTTTCTTCCCTCTTGTCAGCTTCATTATTTTTTCCTTGTCCTGGATTCTTGGGAGCTTTACTATTATGTGTCTTGCTGTATTTTTCCTTTTGTCGTGGAAGTTTGGTGTTCTTCTTGCTTCTTGTATATCAATTTTCATCTCCTTCTTCACCTTTGGGAAGTTCTATTCAATTATGTCCTTGAATATTTTCTCTGATCCTACATCTCTCTCCGCTCCTTCTGGTATTCCTATAACTCTTATATTTCCTTTCCTTATCGAGTCAGATAGTTCCCAAAGTCTTTCTTCGGTCTTTTTCCTTCTTACTTGTCTTTCCTTTTCTGTTTTGGTTCTTTTTATTTCTGTGTCTTCAAGAGTGCTTATTCGTTCTTCCATTTCATCTATTCTGCTTTCATTGCTTTTCCCTGAGTTCTTTAGTGCCTCTATTAATTCTTTGATCTCCTGCATTTCTTTTACTTCCCTCTTTAGGGACTCTATTTCATTCTTCTGATCGTTGATTATTTTTCCCTTATCACTGTTTTCCTTTATGGCTTCTGTCATTTTTTTAATCATGGCAATTTTAAATTCTCTTTCTGGAAGGCTCAGAAGTTCTTCCAAGTTACTGTCATTGCAATCTGGGGGGTGGTTTTCTTTTTGTGGTGTGTTTTTTCCCCGAGGAGTTGCTAGGTTGCGTGTGGTTCTTCCATTTCCTACTGTCTGTTTTCTAATTTGCCGTATGCGTTGGGACACTGTGTTGCTGGGACTGGCTGGCATCTTGGGTGAACTTCTCTGCTCCTCTCTGGCTCCTCTGGGAGCCATCTGTTGGTTTCAAGCAGTCTTTACTCAAGAAAGGTCCCTGTTCTAAAATGCCAATGCAGGGACACACTCCCCTACGCTCCTGGTCTGCCCCAGCTGTGGGTTTCCGCTCCCCCTCTGGACTCGGACTGCAGGCCAGAAGGGGCCTGGCGTGGGCGAACTTCCCAGCTCACCTGTGGATCCTCCGGGAGCCTTCTGCTGGTTTCAGGCAGTCTTTATTGAAGAAAAGTCCCTGTTCTAAAATGGCCATGTGGGACACGCTCCCTGCATGCCCGGTCTGCCCCAGCTGTGGGTTCCCGCTCCCCCTCTGGGCTCGGACTGCAGGCCAGAAGGGGCCTGGCATGGGCAAACTTCCCAACTCACCTCTGGCTCTTCCGGGAGCCTTCTGTGGTTTCAGGCAGTCTTTACTGAAGAAATGTCCCTGTTCTAAAATGGTGATGCGGGACGCACTCCCTGCATGCCCTGTCTCTGGCACACTCTTCTGCGCGCCCGGTCTGCCCTGGCTGTGGGTGCCCGCTCCCCCTCTGGGCTGGGGCTGCTGGTCAGAAAGGGCCTGGCGTGGGCGAACTTCCCAGCTCACCACTAGCTCCTCTGGGAGCCTTCTGCTGGTTTCAAGCAGTCTTTTCTGAAGAAAGGTCCCTGTTCTATGCCATCCAATATTTTTTTCTTTTTCCTTCTGACTTATTTCACTGAGCATAATCCCTTCTAGCTCCATCCATGTAGCTGCAGATGGCATGAGTTTATCTTTTTTGATTGCTGAATAATATTCCATTGTGTCTATATACCATATCTTCTTGATCCAGTCAACTGTTTTTGGGCATTTGTGTTGTTCCAATATCTTACCTATCATAAATAGTACTGCAGTAAACATAGGGGTGCAGGTATCCTTTTGAATTAATGTTTTCATGTCCTTTGGGTAGTTTCCTAGGAGTGAAATTGCTAGGTCATATGGTAGCTCCATTTTTAGTAGTTTGAGGAACATCCACACAGCTTTCCATGTTGTTGGGCCAGTTTGCATTCCCACTATGAATTCTGCCTCCTTAACTCTTGGCCTACAGTGAGACAGGTGTGTTTATTTTCCATGTGATTGTGAACATGCTTATTCCTATAATCCTACCAACTTTCACTTATCTTACTAGATGCATAGACACTTAGAATTATAGCTTTCTGTTATATTGAGTTGAAACTTGTATCATTATGAATTTTTTATCTCTGTTATGCCTTTTGTGTAAAAGAAAGGTCTTTTTTCATATAGCTATATCAACTTTCTTTTTATAGTTATGTTTTGCATGTTACATATTTTTCCATTCTTTTATTCTAAACTTTTCTGTATCCTTGTTGGATGTAATTTTTGTAACTATCATATCGATCTTTGACGTTCAATTGACCATTTCATGAATCTATATTTAATATGCTTTCTGATATATTTGAATTTAGAACAGCATTTAGTACAAATACTTTCCATTTGTACTGTCTGTTCTATTTTTTTCTTATATCCTTCTTCTGATTTTCTTTTCACTATTTCATTTTAATCCTTCTTTTATCTTGGAGATAGTTAGTGGCACCTTAGTATATACATCACACACATGCAATATTATTTTATAATGTTGAACAAAATTTCTATCTCTTCCTAATAAAACCAAAAGCCATAGAGAACTTTAGCGCTCTGATTTATATTCTATTGTCATGTATTTTGATCTTTCTCTGTTTTAAAACTTGAAAAGATATTATTATTGATTTATAGAGTCAATAATCATATAATTTTACCCACATACTTACATACCTCTTATCTTTAAAAAGTTTTCCATATTTATATTCAAGTACCTATAGATGCAAGTTTTTATGTTCCTTTGGGGCAAGTGGTTGAGGAAAAGTATGGCTTTTGAAATCTTTAATAATGTTTCACAATCTCTTTGGACTGGCCGCTTAGTCATTATGGGCATTTCCTAAACAAAAATTCAAAGCCTGTGGTCTGACTTATGGTGTGACAGTGGGCCACCAAAGTAGTAATTAGAATGACTCAGATAATTAAGCATGTAGAATTACTTTCTCTGGAATCATCTGATTTCAACATGATCATACCCCCCAACACTTCATATACTTTAATTCTAAATTAAAATGAATTTTCTTCTAGAAATCTGTAGCACTTCTTTCAAATGCCTGAAAACATTCTGAATTAGAAAATCACAGGGAAAGAATCACATATACAAGCTAAGTCAGTCAGCTTAAGTATCTGAGTGGAAAATAACATTCTTCAGAGACTCCAAGTGCCATAACCTGCTCAATTTAGCAGAGAGTTAAAAGAACATGCTTCATAATGACAATGGTATTTGAGGATGGAAGGCAGCCCATGAGGGTAAGGAATCATTTCTGAGTCAGAAAAGCTGACACCTCTCAACAGTTAGTCCTTATGCACCCCCAACCTGGGAATCCAGGGATAAAGTTCTCCTTTGCTAAACAATGCCAGTAATTGGATTAATGTGATTTGTCTTTTCTCTTGGTACTTGGCACTCTATGTGAGGGTTCCTGAGTTCAGTATGCATCCATAAATACAGAATGGGCTGTTTTTCCACCTCCACTCTGACTTGACCTAGGTGTTCTCCCCAAACTTCCTTGTTTCATCCTCAAAATTAGAAAAGATGTTGGGGTATAAAGTGAGTGTTTTTCATCACAAGATCTTGTCCAAAGTGATACTTTCAATGAAGAGAGAATCGTTTCACCATTCCCAGACCTGTTGAACGTTGTGAGGAGAGGAACATAATATTTTTCAGTGTTTGTGAGTTTTCTTTCCTTCGTTTCAAATAAGTTCTATGGCAATTTAAGTCTTCTGTGGGTGTTATTCTACCAAGTTCTTCAGTCTGATCAGTACTAAAAACTCATGGCTACAGAAACACACTACTTCTACCATGATAGTCTGTAGGCTACAAGAAAAGCATAAATGCAAAGGTATAAAATGTAGTGCTCATTCTGGTCCCTTTCACCTCTAAACTACAGAACTCAGATTGGATTGAACAGAACTCAGATCTCATTGAAGTGAAGACAGGAATACAAACACCAGAGATGTATTTTCATTTACTAAAGAAAATAGACAGTCCTACATGCATTGTCAGAACTGTGTAGAACTGGACTAGGTTCTTCCAAGAGAAGGGGTTTCTCTTCTTTCTGATATTCTATAGCCACTTCTTTTTAGGATTGATAGAATTAACAAATGGAAACACAATAAAGATGAGACCCTCTTATTGCAACAAAAATATTTGTTGTTCATCTGAAATTCAAATTTAACTGGGTGTGCTGTATTTTATCTGGTAACCCCACCACAGCTTATTTTGGTGTCTTAGTGTGTTGCTTTCCATTGCTCACTGTTTGTTGTATGTTATATTCTGCTGTACTAGTCTGCAAATACTTGGAAATTACTACTAATCCCTAGTAGCTTCTGATTCAGAACTGCTCTCATAATATTGAAATAGTACTAGACAGTACTATAGAGGCTCAAAGGACAGTGCCAAGGTGGAGGACGGGTCACTGTCTATAGGTTTTTACCTGGATATGGTGGGAAAGTTCCCATTTTACCCCATGGCTTGTGCCTTGGGGATCCTGTTTCAGTATGACTAAATTAACATATGTTTGCAGTGAAACATCACAGACAACAAACTTGGAGTTCTTATGACTATGGGAAGACTCAGGACAAAGGCTCTAATAATGTCTATGGGTATCTAATTTTAGAAAGGATGCTATAAGCAATGACCATCCTTTCAGGCCAGCAGAAGACACATCCAGATTTAGTACAGTATGGTGTATCAGAAATATGTGAACCTCATAAATAATTCAAAATTTTATAGCAGCTACCTTCAAAAATCAAAAAAGTGGAATCAATTATAATTATAATTTATTTAACTCAATTTATCCAAGATATTGTCATTTCAACATGGAGTTACTATGAAGAAAATTTTAATGAAGTATTTCCCCTTTTTTCATACTGTCTTCAAAATCCAGTGTGTTATACATCTCAATTCCAGTGATAAAATTCATCAGAAATACTGAATTTGTATTTCATAAAATTTGCAGTTGAAAAAGTATTTTTATATACCCAAGTTATATCAAATATACTAAAATCCTTCCAATAACTGAATCAAATGTAGTTTTTACATTCAAATTAATTAACAGCAAGTAAAATAAAATAAAATAAAATAAAATAAAATAAAATAAAATAAAAAAGACATTTATCATTTTCAACTAACAACACTTCAAATATTCCTAACCACAGCACAGGTCTACATAATTTTTGGAGTATCTTGAAAATCATGTTAACTCATGATTAGCATGTAAAATAAAATAAAGTTATAATCAATGCTATCTCCACAGGGCCTGTGCACCAATTCTCTGTAGTTCCTAATAATTTACCTTTGTTGCCATAGCTAAGCTCTTTATTTTTTTTTCCTGTGCAAAATCAGATGATGTAATTTTATTTGGAATAAAAGCAAATTAACAACTGTCCATGTTGTGTGAGTTTTTCAGTTTTGTAGGTTGCCTTGTGGGTGATATTTTCACTAAAGAAATTCATTCTCGAATCTTCCTGAAGACACATTATACCCTCCGCCATCTGAAATGATCTGAACCAGTCTGAAAATGTGAATGCCAGAACCTCCCCCGCAGTCCAAACAGTTTGTGGACTATGTCTAAATAGTCTGGTGTACTAACCACAACTGAGGAATTTATTAGAGCGTTAAAGTACTGTAACAAAAATGTTGTCATTCAAAGGACTGGGGGAGGAGTGGAGTATTCCTAAGGCCAGACGCTGGGGCTCTGGCAAGACTGCAGGCAGCGTCAGGCTCCCGGGGATCAAAAGGTGATGGAGAGGCATCTAATTGAGGAGGGCAGCCCTGATATTTGTGGTTTCCTTCCCAGCAGTGGAATTTGATACAATCCTTTGAACAGCTCCAAGGCCAGCTCTCAAGCCCTACAGGAAGAGGCCCGAGGGGATTCCTGGAAGTTACAAATAATGGGGGTTGGATCCTTGTCTGCCTATCTCTGGGACTAGACTCATCATTTTAAATTGTCTTTATTCAGTGCAGGACATCCTAACCAGTAGCTGGGAACTCCTAGTGAAATTCAGTTTACATTTAAGGCTGACACAGATGCTCACGTAATTAAATAAGAAGGAAAACGAAAAGATAGTAAGCAGAAAAAATGCACATGTAAAAAATGTATCTGCAAAATACTAATATAAATGTAAATGTATTTTTGACCCAAATCATAATATGTACTACTTGTGTTTTGGGGGATTCTATATGACATCAGATGCAAATATTTCTTCTAAAGCGTAACCTTGTACTTGATTAATTTCCCCAATTCTTAATATATCACACTCCCTTATGATTATATATAGAAATGGAAGGGATTTAAGAGGAAGAAAAGATATAAAATAGCTTACTTATCTATTTCACACCAGGAAAGACCAGAGTCTTGATGAAGGGGAAATATTTGTTTAGTGACTCAGTCCCCCCATCTTTCTGGGGGTACAGAAAGGTGTGAGGCAGTTTATCATTTGATAGAAACTCCAGTTTCATCCTGTAAATCTTATGCCAGTTATTTACATTTTTAAAGTTCAGGCCTCTCAATTTTAAAGTGGGGATAATATTAAGAAATAAAGATGTTTATCCATTCATCAGTTGGTGAACAACTGAGTTGTGGCAGCATTTTGATTACTAGGAAACAGGATGCCATACACAGAGTGTTCAGTAACAGAGTCTATTATAATCATTATTAAAGATGAGTCATCATTCCCTCTCCTCTTAATTTCCAATAGAATTTTTTTGGTTTTGCCAGTTTTGGTGGTCAGAAAGATGCTGTGCCTAGACATCAGGTTGCAGTTATTTAAATTTGGAAAAGGCTGTTCACTGGCTTGTTCATATTCTTGCCCTTGTTCAGCTCAAATTGCCAGAATTTCTTGGTATAACTAAAAAGCTACACTTGCAAGATCAAAGAAACCTTTATATATAAAAGAGAAGAAAGTAGTGTGACCCAGGAAAACCTTCCTGTTGGAGAATTATCATTCTCAAATGAATTCATGCATAGGAATCTCATACATAGAAGTCGAACCACAGAATCCTAACAGTAGAGCTACCTAATGGAAGTAGACACAGCTTGGCATAAGTGTAGACAGTTTGGCATCGTTTCAATTTTCTTGCCAATTTGAGTCCCAAGTCCCCTGTGAAATGCAAAGATTCTTAAACTTACTCCAAGTGTTTTTTGCTGAAGTGAGACATTTTATCTTACTTTTTCAGTAGTTATCTATTTACCCTTCAAACTACAAATCCAATACATGGTCACTGCAATAAATCAAACTTCACAGAGGTGCACAGTGAAAACGTTCATTATCATTCTCCAAATGATCATTCTTCTCATCCCAACTTCAAGTCCAGCCTCCATGCCAAATCCTCTTTTGTAATATTCTTATGTTTTTGATACATATAATCATGTTTTCTGCACGTAATGATGACATTTCCAAAATGTACTCTCATCATGGTTTCCTTATCCTGATCCATTAAATAAAAACTAAAACCTCCTCCAGCAATTATTCCTGATTTAGATGAGAATAGCTCATCTAAATATATATAATTATTTTGTCTTACATGTATATATAATTATATAATTGTTATATAATTACACATATATATAATATATAATTATTTTGTCTTACACGTAATGCTAAGAAAGAAATCCATCTCCCTTTAGTTCTACTCTCCAACCCCTCTTGTTCCCCACCTCAAAAACCATTGATCTACTTTCTATCTCTACGGATTTGCCTGCTGTAGACATTGTATATAATGGACTGACATGATATGTGATCTTTTGTGAATGGCTTCTTTCTCTTCAAATGTTTTCAATGTCTATATTGATCTGTATTATAGCTTGTGTTAGTACTTGATTCCTTTTCTATTGCCAAATAGCATTCCGTTGTGTGGATCAACAATATTTGTTTATCCATTCATCAGTTGGTGAACAACTGAGTTGTGACAGCCTTGTGGTTACTAGGAAACATGATGCCATAAACTTTGTGAGCTGGGCTAGAAGTTTGTCTATTTCATTTTTTCGAAAAACCAACTTTAGGTTTTGCTGATCTGTTGGATTGCTTTTTTAATTTCTATTTCTTTTATTTCTGCTTTGATTTTTATTATTTTCTTTCTTCTACTGGTTTTTGGATTTTTTTGTATCCTTTTTCTAGTTCTTTGAGATGGGATATTAGATTGTTTCTTTGAGTTCTTTCTTGTTTCCTGATGTGAACCTGCATTGCTATGTACTTTCCTCTTATTACTGCTTTTTCTGTGTCCCATACATTCTGGAAAGTGGTGTCCTCATTGTCATTCGACTCAAAGTATTTTTTAAATTCTTCTTTGATTTCCTCTTTAATCCAATGGTCTTCCATTAGTGTGGAATCTAATCAATCTCTATGAAGTGGGAGGGTTCCTTGCTTTCTTTTCAGGGTTTATTTCTAGTTTGATGCCGTTATGATCAGAGAAGATAGTTGGAATGGTTTTGATCTTAATGTATCTGTTGATTTTTGTCTTGTGGCCCAATATGTGGTCGACTCTGGAGAATGATCCATGTGCACTTGAGAAAAATGTGTACTTGGATTTTTTTTGGGTGCAGTGTCCTGTGGGTGTCTTTTAAGCCCCTGAGGTCGAGGTCTTTATTTAGGGCTCTAGTGTCCTTGTTTATTTTTTATCTCATTGATCTGTTCATTGGTGAGAGTGGGGTGTTGAAGTCTCCTGCTGTTTATGCATTTTCTCTAATGTCTGTTTTCAAAGCTGATAATAATTGTCATATATTTTGGTGCTCCTTCATTTGGTGAGGATGTGTTGATGAGTGTTATATCTTTCTTTTTTTTTTTTATAGAGGCATGTTTATTTCTTTATTTATTTGTTTTGTTTGTTTGTTCTGTTTACACATGCACTGGGTACAGTCAGAAGCGCGGGAGGGTGAGAGAATTCACCAGAGCCAGAGCGGGGAGCAGAGCAGGCAGAAGGACCGAAGGACACTGCTGAGGGGAGCAGCGGGCGGCAGAAGCTGTCTGCGCGCCATGTGGGACCCTCCTCAGGTGGCGGGGAGCAGCCGGGGATCGAACCGGCGCCGCAGAGGCCGCGGGCAGCTTCGTAACCCAGCGCTCAACCACTGCGCCACCGGGGAGGCCCAGTGTTATATCTTTCTGATGTATTGTCCCCTTTAATCATAATGTAGTGTCCATCTATGTCTTTTTTTACCTTTTTTAGTTTGAAGTCTATTTCTTTTTTTTTTAAGATTTATTTATTTATGCATACAAGAACTGGGGTACAACAGGCCAGAGGTGTGGAGCAGGGTGAGAGGATTCACCAGAGACAGAGTGGGGAACAGAACAGGCAGACTGACTGAAATACACTGCTGAGGGGAGCAGCAGGTGAGACGAGAGGTCTGCTGCCTCAGTGGGTCACCTCGTGCTGTAGTGACTGCAGATAGCTTCGTAGTGCTGTGTCTTAACCCCTTGCGCCACCACGGAGGCCCCTATTTCATCTGATGTAAGTATAGCTGTCCCTGCCTTCTTTTTTGGTCCATTAACTTGTAGGATTGTTTTCCAACCTTTTACTTTCAGTGTATGTTTATCTTTTGCAGTTAAATGTGTTTCCTGGAGACAGCAGAAGGTTGGATTTTGTTTTTTAATCCAGCCTGCTACTCTGTGTCTTTTTATTGTTGAGTTTAGTCCATTTACATTTGGAGTTAATATTGATAGGTTGGCATCTGTATTTGCCATTTTGTATGTCTTTTTGTGATTTTATTCCTTGCCTTATTTTGTTCTTATTCCTCTGTTGTTTTTGGCTTTAGGACTTATTGTAGTATTTTTTTTGGAGTGGGGGTTTAGTAGTAATGAATTTCTGAAAATTCTTTTTGTCTGAGAAAGTCCCTTTCCTTCATAGAAGAAGGAGAGCTTTTCAGGGTAAAGTATTCTTGGTTGGCATTTGTTGACTTAGAGTTTGTTGAATGTCACTCCAATTTCTTCTTGCCTGTAGTATTTCTTTGGAGAAGTCTGATGTCAGCCTGATTGGTTTTCCTTTAAGTTACCTGTTTCTTCCCCCTCACTAGCTTCTGTGTTTTTTCCTTGTCTTGGACTCTTGTCTTGTGTCTTGCTGTAGTTTTCCTTTCATTGTGGTAATTGGGTGTTCTCCTGGCTTCCTGTATGACTGTTTTCATCTCCTTCTTCATGCTTGGAAAGTTCTCTTTGATTATCGCCTTGGACTCTATCCTCACCTTCTGGGATTCCTATAACTTATATTTCCTTTCCTCATGGTTGTCAGATAGTTCTCAAAGTGTTTCTTCATTGTTTTTCCTTCATACTTCTCTTTCCTTTTCTTTTTTGGTTCTTTTTATATCTGTATCTTTGAGAGTACTGATTCATTCTTCTGTTTCATCAATTCTGTTTTTGTTGCTTTTCCCAGAGTTCTTTAGTGCCTCCATTAATATTTTAATCTCCTGTGTATCCTTCATAGCCTTCTTTAAGGACTCAATTTCATTCTTCATTAATTATATTTATCATATCATTCTTTTCCTTTTCGTTGTCTTTATGTTTTTTAATCATGATGATTTTAAATTCTCTATCTGGCAGGCACAGAAGTTCTTCCATATAATAGTTGTTGAGTTCTGATGGCTGATTTTCCTTTTGTGGTGTGTGCTTCCCATGAGGGCTTCCTTGGTTATTTGTACTTTTCCTTCTCCCTGTTGTTTATTTTCTAATTTGTTCTAAGTGTTGGGCCACTGTGCTGCTGGTACTAGCAGGCATGTCTTTTGTTGCTCCTTCTGGGATGTTGGGAACTGGTTACCAGACCAAGTCCAGCACTGTTACACCAGACTCCACAAGGGTAGTGATGCTGCGGATATGCTGATGGGTGCTGTCCCGGAAGATCCCCTCCTTCTGTATTTACTCAGCTCCAGAAGGAGGTCTTGGGATCCCTGGCTTCTAACAGCCCCACAGGCAAACCCACACTTTCCTCGGACCCATAGTTCACCTTGGTGGCAAAGCCCTCCCTCTCTCTAGTCAGTTCCAAAAGGGGGTCTTGGGTTCCCTGGCTTCTGACAGTGGCACAGGGGCTGTACTTTCCCGGTGCCCACATTTCACCTGGATGGCGGAGCCCTCCCTGTCTCTAGGTTCCAAAATGGGTGCAGGCTAGGGGCCTGCAGCAGCCTTGCTCAGAGCATGCTTTCCTGTTCACCTTTGTTTGCAGAGCCTTCTCTCTCTCTTCTCAATGCCAGAGGGGATCTGGCAACAGACAATGGCCCATTGCCCAGGGGCTGCACTTTCCTGGTGCCCACAGTTCACCTAGGTGGTGGAGCCCTCCATGTCTCTACTTGGTTCATTCCTCCCATTTCTAGCTATAAGCTTTGAAGATGTTTCCTTTGCTTTTCACTGGTAGAGCTTCTAGCACAGTGTTGAATGATGTGCTGACAGTGGGCATGCTTTGTGAAAATTCTTAGAGGGAAAATCCTCAACATTTCATTTTATGGTCATATTGGTCATAACTATTTTAAATAACCTTTCTTAGAATAAAGAAACTCATTTCAATTCTTAGTTTGCTGAGAGTTACTTTTAGCTATAACTTGTTGCTAAATTTTATTAAATGATTTTTCTGTGCTAATGAGGTAAATAAATTGTTTTATATAGTTACTGCAAGAATTATATTTGGTTTATTTTAAATTTTAAGCCAACTGATTTGTAGAATAATCACAACTTACTATATTAAAATAATTCTTTTTAAATATTGCTAGGGTTAGTCTACTAATATTTGATTTAGGATCTTTACATCTGTATTTATGAGGAGCTTGTTTTACAAATTGGGTTTTGCTTATTTGTGCCTTCTCTGTATTTTTCTGAGATCAATCTAAGCACAATTTATAAATGTTGCTTGTCTTTGCACAGAGCTGTATATTGGCTTTGTTGATTTTCTTTGAATATATTTGTTTTCTATTTTATTTATCACTACTTCACATCCTGATATTTTCATCCTTTCATCTTTGCATTTAATCCATTTAATTTATTTTTTAAAGATTTATTTTATTTATTTATGCATACAAGAACTGAGGTCTGGGCTAGAGGTATGGAAAATGAGAGGATTCACCAGAGACAGAGGAGCAGAACAGGCAGATCTACTAAAATACACTGCTGAAGAGAGCAGTGGGCGAGACAGGAGAGGTCAGCTGTGCCATGTGGGAATATCACTGAGACTTAACCCCTCCACCACCAGGGAAGTCCCTGTGCATTTAATTCACTTTAAAATCTGTTCCTGAGTAGGATGCTGAGCTCACTCATTTTCCACTTTTCTTTACTTCTAATATGTATAAGTCTACACATTTCCCTAAATATTGTTTTATCTGCATCCCACAGATTTCATGTTTAACTTTCATTATCATTGTGTTATTTTAAAGTAATTTCTTAAATTTCTAAAGAGGTATTGTGTAGTTATCTTTGATATTGATTGCTGTCTTAGTTTTTATTGATTTTTAGCTTAATCAGTACAAATGGTTAAATAATATCTGAGATATCAATTTAATCTTGGAAGCTGTTGAGGGTTGCTTCGTATGTCCCATCCTGTTTCTACAGTCTTTGGTTGTAGACTGCCTGCAGGGGGAGAGTCAATGACTTCAGCTATCAATTTTCAGCACCACTATTCCCAGCAATTGCGAGAGTGAGGACCTTGGCTTTGAGTGGAAAGCAAGTTGCAATACTAGAGTATCTATAATAGTGTTCTCCTGTAAAGTTTGTGTTTGTCTATCAGTGATTTTGTTGTCAATTTTCACACTCTTTTATTAGGTAGGTAAAAGTTTAGAGTTTTTCTATATGCCTGGTGAATGGAACCTTTTATCATTAGAAGCTGTCCTTTATCTGTTGAAATGTTTTATTAATTAGTACCTATTTTTCTGATATGAATATAGCTATACTATCTTTATTCTGTTTCATAGTTCCATGATGTACTTTTATTCACATTTTTAATAACTCTTCAATGTTTCCATTCCCTTAATTTTAGATTTATCTTCTAAATATATATATATACTTCTTTTAGAAGATAAATCTAAAATAAATCTAAGTATATACATATCTTTAGATACATATACATATGTATAACTTCTTTTAGAAGATAAATCTAAAATTAAGGGAACATATATATGTATATTTATATGGAGAGAGAGTGTGTGTGTTTAATCCAACCAAGCTCTCTCTAATGGAACATTTAGTCCATTTACATTTTACTAAAACATTTAGGTTTGAATCTATCATCTTACTGTTATTACATTACTTAGATTACTCACCCCATTAATGTCTCCATTTTCTCTCATTTCTTGACTTGTTTTAGTTTGATTTTTTATTACTATTCCACATATAATCTTTTTAATTATATACTGTTCCTGTTCTACAGATTACAACTACATTCCTGATTTAACAAATGTAAAGTGGATAATTTTACCTCAGTTTCTATAGAATAATTTTAGAACTCTTAATTCCATTAGTCATTCAGATTTGCCATTTTGTCATATAATTAATTCTTCAAAATTTGTGTATCACATAATATTATCACTATAATTTTACACATTCAATATTAATTTAGATTTGCTCACATATATCCCTTGTACGTTGCTCTTCATTCTTTCCTACATTTCTGAGGCTCTATCTGGAATTATAAACTTGTTTTAGAATACTTACATTTTTCCTTGAGTGTGGGTCTCTTATGGTAAATTCTTTCATTTTTATCCTACCTGAATATATAAATATATATCCATAATTTAACTTTGTGGAAAATGTTTGAAGGGTAGTTAAATTCTTATTGATGAGACCAAATTTTGTTAATCTTTGACATCTGTTGTTTAGATTAACAATCTACTGCTTGTCTAATTGTTTCTCTTTTAAAGATATTATTTTTCTTTGCTTAATTTTTAGATTTCCTCATTGTTTTATATTTTTGTATCATGATATGTCCACATTGATTTTTTTTTACAGCTTGATCCTTATGGTGCATTGGGAGATTTTTTTTTTACTTCTGATGAAATTTTATTAGTAGATAGAATCACCTACAGTTGTTGTTAAAACTGTTTACAAACATTTCAAGTGTTATTTATTGAGATTATATCCTATATCAACTGAATGCAATATAACATTCTTAAAATTGCTATGTATTGCTAAGTTGAGTTGTATTCAATACAAGAAGGCTTTTTTTTTTTTTTTTTTTTTTAATAACTTTTTTTTTTTTTATAGAGGCATGCCCTTTATTTATGTATTTATTTGTTTGTTTGTTTCGTCCATACATGCACTGGGTACAGTCAGAAGCGCGGGAGGGCGAGAGAATTCACCAGAGCCAAAGCGGGGAGCAGAGCAGGCAGAAGGACCGAAGTACACTGCTGAGGGGAGCAGCGGGCGGCAGGAGAGGTCTGCGCGCCATGTGGGACCCTCCTCCGGTGGCCGGGAAGCAGCCGGGGATCGAACCGGCGCTGCAGAGGCCGCAGGCAGCTTCGCAACCCAGCGCTCAACCGCTGCGCCACTGGGGAGGCCCTACAAGAAGGCTTTTTGAATATTTGGCTTGTCTCATCAGTTTTGAAAAATCTCACCCATTCTCTCTTTAAATATTGCTTTTGCTTCTCCTGTCTTTCCACTCCTTATATATTATGACATATTTGAGCTTTTTCTCTTACTCTTGCTACTCTATATTTTCCTTTTTTATTTCATGTTCCTTTTTTTTGTTTTGTTTTTTGTTTTTCCTTCTAACAAATCTTCCTGTTTACTGATTTTGGCTGCATTTAATTTATCACTATTTTTGAGTTCTTATTTTTTGTTCTTGAATATTTCAATGCAATGATTTTTTTCTGTTGTTTTTAATTTTATGATGAAGTTCTAACTTTCACCTTATATTTTCTTTGTCATACTAAGGATACCTACTTTAAAACCAATGTCTGATTACTTCATTATTTGGATCCCTAGACGTCAGCCTTTATTGCTTGCTGTTTTTTTTTTTTTTTTTTGGCTTTTCAAACTCTTCCTCAAGATAGACCATGAGTCATTCTTATCTTCCAAGAAGCTACCAAAAATTATGCTAAGTCCTTTAGTTTTTCATTTGCTTCTATGGGGTCAGATAACTTCTAAATGAAAAAATAGTCACTTAGTTCCCTCTTATCCTAGTTATTTGTCCTATAATTATTTTTCACCTCCTTCACTCTGAAAACAACTGCTTGATTTTTTTCTCTTTTGTTCATATTTTCGGGTTATGTTCATTGTAAAAAGTGATGTACATTTTAGAGTCTACCTTTATGTCATCTTGCTTTTTGTTATTTTTTCTCTTTTTTGTTTCTTTACTTGACCGAGGTGTTTTTTCTTTGTACTCTTCATTCCAATTGTTATTCTACTGGTTTCTAATTGTATGTATTCTTCCTTTTAGTTGTAATCCTTGAAATTTTATTATATGCATTTAGCTTAATAAAGTCTAAAATTAAACAATATTTTCACCTCCTGAAAACACAAGGAATAAAACAATTTGCTCACCCCTTCCAGAATGCATGCTTCAATACAATATAAGAAGTATTTCTCCAACATAAGCATTTGCATTAAATGTTTACTCTTTTATCTGTTTATCATTTATTTGTGCATCTCAATATAATTCTGTCATAATTTGCCCTCTTTTGAAGTACAACTTCATTAAGTTCCTTAAATGCAAGTCTTTTGATCGTAAGTTCTGTTTTTATATGTATTTATAACTATTTTAAATGTATTTATAACTATCTTAATTTCTTGTCAGTCAATTCTGGTCAATAGCTATTGTCTCTCTCATCTTAAAATGGTATTCCATTGTCCTCAAGCATCCATAGTTGCTGTGGAAAGGCTGATATCATTTTTACTGACTTTGCTTGCTGTGATCTGTCTTTCAGAATGTAATTTTTGTTTCTCTTCTGCTGTTTGCTGTTTCACTCTGGTTTGCCAAAACATTGTTTCTTTCACTTTACCCTTTTGAGGGGAATACCTTGTGCTTCCTGTATTTCTGGGTTTATGTTTTTGGCATTTCTTTAGAAACCTGCGGCTACTGATCCTTCAGTTAATGTCTACTCTTCATTCTCTAATCTCTTCTTTTGGGTACCAAAAAAAAAAAAAAACCCAACAAATGTAAACTCGTATTTCTTATTCTGTCATTCGTGTCTCTTTTTTTTTTCTAAGTTTTTTTTTTTTTTTTTTTACTTATTTATACAAGCACTGGGTACAGTCAGAAGCGTGGGAGGGTGAGAGAATTCACCAGAGCCAGAGCGGGGAGCAGAGCAGGAAGAAGGACCGAAGTACACTGCTGAGGGGAGCAGTAGGCGGCAGGAGAAGTTTGCGCTCCATGTGGGACCCTCCTCTGGTGGCCGGGAAGCAGCTGGGATCAAACCGGTGCTGCAGAGGCTGCGGGCAGCTTCGCAACCCAGCGCTCAACCACTGCGCCACCGGGGAGGGCCTGTCATTCATGTCTCTTAATGTCTACTACTTATTTTCCATCTATTTCTCTACTGTAAACTGTGCAGTTTCTTTGGAGACATTGTTCACAATATTCCTTTTTGATTATTTTCATCTGCAGTATAACTCAATTTTCATTTTTTATTTCAACAAATTTTTTTCTTCAAATTTTCAGTTTCATTCTCATTTGTGGCTTAAATTTATACATTGCTTGAAAACACATAGTATTGTTCTTAACAATCTCTTATTACATCCTTCTCTCTGTGTATTTAACCAACACAGCAAAGAAAATGGGATGCCACTCTCATGACTAGGTTGTAGCGTATGTCAATGGTAGGATGTCATGTCCATGACTGCATTACTTTATATATAACTCCAGCTTCCCATATTAGAATTAAAACCTCTCTTTGAAGAGTTAATGAAGTAAGTGGCCAAATTGGAAAAACGTAGAGTTGGCAATAAACTAGGAACAGCATTCAGCTGCTAAAATCGAACATCAACTTCCAGTCCAGTCCAGAGCCAGCAGTAAACTGTGGCCCTGTCATACAGACCCAGGAAATAAATCATGTCAACACCCAGAATAAGCTTGAAAGTAGATTCTTCCACAGTTAAGATGAGATTGTAGTCTGACAATCTAATTAAACCTGGTTTAATTACCCTGAAATAGTTACCCAATTAGACTGTGCCCGGGTTCCTGCCCCACAGAATCTGTGAAATAAATGTATGTTGTTTTAAGCCAGAGTTTGTGGTTATTTTTTATACATCAGTAGAAAACTACTGCACTGTTAAAGAAAGTTGGTAAGAATGTGAAAAACCAAGAAATTAACTCTACCTCCACCAGAAGAATTAAGTTTATGCATATCTTTTTCTGAATTTCTTTTTCATGCAATTTTTTGTGTTCACTTAAGAAAATAATTAAATATATATTTTACCCCATCTATTTATATAAATATATATAAAGCAAGGAACCACAGAATTAAAACATCATGGATAAGAAAAAAACGAGGATTTAAAATGAGATCAGAAGTCAGACACAAAATGCCACATATTGTATGACTCCATTTATATGAAAAGTACAGAATAAGCAATTCCATAGAAATGGAAAGTAGATTAGTGGCTGCCAGCCACTGAGGGAAAAGAAGAGAGGATGCATCTGCTAATGGGTCCAGAGTTTTCTTTTGGAGTGGTGAAAATGCTCTGGATCTAGTTAGTGGTGGTAGTTGCACAACTCTATGGACACACTGAAAACCACTGAATTAGACACTTTGAAATGATGATTTTTATGTTATGTAAAGCATATTTCAATAATAGCAATAAAGACATGGGGGGTCTTCATAGATAACTGTTAAGTCCTAAGATAAAGAGGGAAGCTGCCAAACAAAAATGAAGAACTACCCCAGAAATAGTAAAGGTTACTAAGTCAAGAAGAGACGTCCATGCAGTTATGGAAAGAAAAGAAATCAAGACACTAGCAGAGAGAAACCAGAGAGCAAAATGAGTTTGTTTTTTTCAAAGAAAGTACTTTAGTGACTCACACTTGATCAAATACATTAGAAAAATTTGGACTTCTAAGAGGGAACCAATAAGTAGATGGGGGGGGAGGATTAAAATGTGTGGGGGAGGATCACAGCGATCCTCCTCACAAGCCCTTGCTGGGTTATGTAGATAAGCACATGGGGTTCCCAATACTGTACAAGGTGTAGCCCCTGTTCTTCACTCTAGCTCTCCCATTTATTTCCAGTGTGACTTTAAGTCAGTTAACCCCTCTGATTTGCAATCTTTTCTTTTCTAAAATTGGATAATTTAGTGACTTCTTCATAGCATCATTGTAGGAATTCAGTGAAAACATTTCTCTCTCTCTCTTGCATTTTCTCTCTCCCCTACCTCTCTAGGTACCTACCTGGAAATTTTAGGTGTTTGGCTTGAGAAACTAGAGGACTGGCATATATAGGAATTCAATTTTGGATGGATCAATTTTGAAGTGTTTATTAGACATTCCTGTGAAGAAGTTGGATGGTTGGGGTCACAAGTGTAGAGTTCAGGAAAGACATTGGCTGCAATTATAATTTGATGGCCAATTAAGATCTCTGAGGGAATGAGTGGGGTGGAGAAAAGAGGATCACCATAAGCTGAGTACTAGGACATGCTGAAATTAAAAGGTAGAAGAGAGAGAGAGCAGCAAAAGAGACTGAAAAGACCAGTGAAGTGAAAAGTAAGGTAAGAGAGTTTGATGTCTTCAAAGCCACTGGAAAAAACTGTATCAAGAAAGAAGGAGGCAGTGTTCAACAGTACAAAATATTGTTGCTATGACAAAAAAAAATGAGGACTGGTAGCTGGACACTGGATTTTGCAGTGTGGGGTTCTCTGGGAACTTAGATGAGAGGAATTTCAGTGGAATGATTTGGGCAGTTTAAACAGTGAAGAGACCCCAATGGTCACTACATTATGATCAAGGGGACAATACTTCAAGAAGAAATAACACTCATTAACATATACTCACCAAACGAAGGAGCACCAAAATATATCAGACAACTGTTGTCCTCTCTGAAAACAGACATCAGAGAAAACACATACGTAGTGGGAGACTTCAACACACCACTATCAACAATGGATAGATCAACAAGACAAAAAATAAGTAAAGAAACCAAAGCTCTAAATAAGGACCTAGAGCAATTGGGCTTAACAGACATCTATAGAACACTAAACCCCCCAAAAACGGAGTACACATTTTTCTCAAGCGCACACGGATCATTCTCCAGGATCGATCACATACTGGGGCACAAGACAAACATCAACAGATACACCAAGATTGAAATCATATCAACCATCTTTTCTGACCATGAAGGCATCAAACTAGAAATAAACCATAAAAAGAAGGCAAGGAACTTTCCTACCTCATGGAGATTAAAAACCACACTACTGGAAGACCACTGGACTAATGAGGAGATCAGAGAAGAAATTAAAAAATTCTTTGAATTGAACGACAAGGAGGACACCAATATCCTAAATGTATGGGATGCAGCAGAAGCAGTAATAAGAGGAAAATATATAGCAATAGAAGCTCACATCAAGAAACAAGAAAGAACTCAAAGAAACAACCTAAACTCGAAGCTCAAAGATCTAGAAAAAGAACAACAAAAAAACCCCAAAACCAGTAGAAGAAAAGAAATAATAAAAACCAAAGCAGAAATAAATGAAATTGAAACTAAAAAAACAATCCAAAAGATCAATGAAACCAAGAGCTGGTTCTTTGAAAAAATCAATAAAATAGACAAACCCCTAGCCAGGCTCACAAAGGAAAAAAGGGAGAAAGCACAAATAAACAGGATCATCAATGAAAGAGGAGAAATCACAACGGACGCAGCAGAAATCAAAAGAATAATCAGTAACTACTATGAACAGTTACATGGAAACAAGTTTAACAATCTAGAGGAGATGGACAAATTCCTACAACTCTACAATCACCCAAAGCTAGATGAAGAAGAAATAGAACACCTAAACAGACCAATTACAAGCAGCGAAATTGAAATGGTAATCAAAAACCTCCCCAAAAACAAAAGCCCAGGACCTGATGGATTTACAAATGAATTCTACCAAACATTCAGAGACGAATTAGTGCCTATCCTTCACAAACTCTTCCAAAAAATTGAGAAGGAAGGGACAATACCAAACACGTTCTATGAAGCCAACATTACACTAATACCAAAACCGAACAAGGACAACACAAAAAAGGAAAACTACAGGCCAATCTCCCTAATGAACACTGATGCAAAAATCCTCAATAAAATTTTAGCTATCAGAATCCAACAATGTGTCCATAAGATAATTCACCACGACCAAGTAGGATTCATTCCAGGGACACAAGGATGGTTTAACATCCGAAAATCAATCAACGTTATCCAACACATCAATAAAAAGAAATATAAAAACCATATGATAATATCAATAGATGCTGAGAAAGCTTTCGACAAAGTGCAACACCCATTCATGATAAAAGCCCTTGAAATTCTGGGGATACAAGGAACATACCTCAACATCATAAAGGCCATCTATGACAAGCCAACAGCCAGTATCATTCTCAATGGTGAAAAGCTGAAAGCAATTCCATTAAGATCTGGAACAAGACAAGGCTGTCCACTCTCACCACTGCTTTTCAATATAATACTGGAAGTCCTAGACAGAGCAATAAGACAAGAGAAAGACATCCAAGGAATCCAAATAGGAAAAGAAGAAGTCAAGCTATCACTATTTGCAGATGATATGATAATATACATAGAGAACCCCAAAAACTCCACAGAAAAACTAATTCAACTCATCAATCAGTTCAGTAAAGTGGCAGGATACAAAATCAACACGCAAAAGTCAGTAGCCTTCCTATACACAAACAATAAATCTGAAGAAGAAGAAATCAAAAAAACCATCCCCTTTTTTATTGAAACAAAAAAAATCAAATATTTGGGAATAAATCTAACAAAAGAGGTAAAGGACCTATACAAAGAAAACTATAAAACACTGTTAAAAGAAATAGAAGAAGACACAAAGAAATGGAAAGACATCCCCTGCTCATGGATTGGAAGAATAAACATTATTAAAATGGCCATCCTTCCAAAAGCAATATACAGATTCAATGCTATTCCAATCAAAATTTCAATGTCATTCTTCAAAGAAATAGAACAATTATTGATGAAATTCATATGGAATCACAAAAAACCCCGAATAGCCAAAGCTCTCCTGAAAAAAAAAAGAAGGGAATGGAGGCATCACACTCCCAGACTTCAAACTATACTACAAAGCCATAATCATCAAAACTGCATGGTATTGGAACAAGAACAGACATACAGACCAATGGAATCGAATAGAAAATCCAGAAATAAACCCACAGATTTATGGTCAACTAATCTTTGACAAAGGAGCAAAGACTATGCATTGGAGCAAAGAAAGTTTGTTCAATAAATGGTGCTGGGAAAACTGGGTCGCTACATGCAAAAGAATGAAGCTTGACCACTACCTCACACCATACACAAAAATCAACTCAAAATGGATTAAAGAACTAGACATAAGACCTGAAACCATAAAATACATAGAAGGAAATATAGGCGAAACACTACGTGATTTGCACATCAAAGGCATCTTTACAGACACATCACCCAAAGCAGTGATAGTGAAGGCAAAGATAAACAGCTGGGACTACATCAAATTAAAGAGCTTCTGCACAGCAAAAGAGACAATAACAAAAACAAAGAGAAACCCCACCAACTGGGAGAACCTTTTTGCACCCAACACTAACGATAAAGGACTGATCACAAAAATCTGCAAAGAGCTGATGAGACTCCACAACAACAAAGAAAATAATCCAGTCAAAAAATGGGCAGAAGAGCTAAAAAGAAACTTCTCTGAAGAGGAAATGCAAATGGCCAACAGGCATATGAAAAAATGTTCAACATCACTTGTCATCAGGGAAATGCAAATCAAAACTACCGTGAGATACCATCTTACACCAGTGAGAATGGCACATATTTAAAAAACTAGCAACAAGAAATGTTGGCGAGGGTGTGGAGAAAAAGGAACTCTTCTGCACTGTTGGTGGGAGTGCAAACTGGTCCAACCACTGTGGAGAGCTGTGTGGAGATTTCTGGACCTACTAAACATAGAGCTTCCATATGATCCAGCAATTCCACTCCTAGGTATTTACCCAAAGGACACAGAAACATCAATTCCAAAGAACACCTGCACCCCTATGCTTATAGCAGCACTGTTTACAATAGCTAAGCTTTGGAAACAACCCAAATGCCCAAAAGTAGATGACTGGATCAAGAAGATGTGGTACATATATACCATGGAATATTACTCAGCATTCAAAAAAGATAAACACATGCAATTTGCAGCAACATGGATGGCGCTGGAAGGGATCATGCTCAGCGAAATAAGCCAGAAAGAAAAAGAAAAATACCGGATGGTCTCACTCATAGCAGGAATCTAGAAAACTTAAATAAGGGACCAGGAAAATGAATAACTATAAGAAAGTGAAAATCAAAATCAACAAAAAACTATGAACCAGAGACACTTTTAGGGGGGCGGCGGCGGGAGGGGAGGGATTGGGGTCAGAATGGGGGGGGCTGCAATTGTATGGGGAATATAAAAATAAAATTTATTATTAAAAAAATAGAAATTAAGAATATAATTTCAAAGTTTATGTGGACATACCAAAAAAACACAAACAACTATGAAAAAGGAAAAGCAAATTTGGGACAATTACTTTACCTAATTTCAAGATTTATCCCTCAGTGTGGTGTTGGTAAAATATAGACAAATAGATCATTAGAATGGAATAAATAATCCCCAAATGGACATACTTATTTATGTAAGTAAATAATTTTTGACAGAAATATCACAGCAATTTAATGGGAAAAGAAAATCTCCTCAAGGATCATGCTCAGCGAAATAAGCCAGAGAGGAAAAGAAAAATACCGGATGGTCTCACTCACAGCAGGAATTTAGAAAACCTAAATAAGGGCCCAGGAAAAAGACTAATTGAGATAAAGTAAAAATCAAAATCAACAAGCAACTATAGACCAGAGACATACTGCAGTGGGGAGCGGAGGGAGAAGAAGAATTAGGGTCAGAAAAAGGGAGGTGGGAATTGTATGGGGAATATAACCAAAATGAAAATGCATACATTATGCAAAAATGAAAAATGATGTAAGAATTATATAAAATAAAATATATTAAATTAAAAAAGAAGAAAATCTCCTCAACAAATGATATTAGAACTAGAATTTTATAAAGTAAAAAATAACCTCAATTACAACCTTAAGAAATATCTCAAATTAATTTGAGATGGATTACAGATCTAAACGTGAAAACTGAAACTATAAAGCTTCCAGAAGAAAACATAGTGAAAAAAGCCTCAACCTAGAGATAGAAAGATTTCTTAGAGAGAACACAGAAAACACTAGCCATTAAAGATTATAAATCAGACTTCATCAAAATTTAAAACTTTGACTCATCAAAGAAACCATTAAGAAAATTAATGGACACAAAACAGGTTGGAAGAACATATTCACAATGCTTATATTTCACTGAGGGCTTGTATCCACAATATATAAAAACTTTTACAACTCAATAATAAAAGACAAATGATCTAATAAAATTGGGCAAAAGATTTTAACAGATACTGGAAAAAAAAGACAAAAGAATGTACAAAGAGTGCATGAAAAAGCTTTCTTTCATCATTGCATTCAGTGATTTAGAAAATGCAAATTAAAGTCACAAGATTAAACTACACACACACTAGAATGTCTAAAATGAAAGTGACTGACCATTCTAAACACCGGGAAAGATGTGAAGCAATATATGGAGACTCAAACATTGCTAGTGGGAGAATAAAACTGCACAGTCATTTTAAAAATTGGAAGTGTCTAAAAAAAAAAAAACATACTTCTATCCTTTGACCTGGAAATTTCATTTCTAGGTGTTTACCTAAGAAAAGAAAACATATGTTCACAAAAAGTCTTATACAAGGAAAATCACAGCAACTTTATTCACAAACAGCCCCAGAATGACAGCAGCTCATCATCATGTTGAAGAATGAACACACAGGGCCTCCCTGGTGCCCTTGGGGTTGGTGTCAGCACTATCACTGCCACAGCTAGAGTTCGATCCCAGTCAGGGAGGTGACCCACATGGAGCAGCAGAACTCTCCTGTCTCGCCCGCTGCTCCCCTCAGCAGTGAATTGCAGTAGATCTGCCTGTTCTGCTCCCCACTATGTCTCTGGTGAACCCTCTCACACTCCAAACCTTTGGCCTACACTCCAGTTCTTCTACACAAAAATAAATCTTAAAAAAAAAAAAAAAAGAACGACTGCACAACACAACAGGACATTAATTAATAAAGAAAAGAAACTAACCACTGACATGTGACAATCAAATTGATCTTACTGTTACACTTAACTGTTCACATTCCACTCCATTATTTTCTGTAATAAAATTAAAAAATTACAAGTTGATAGGAGAAAGCATTATGTAAGGGTATATTTATCAAAAGATTAAAATGATACACATCTTACTCTATGTGAATTCTAATTCTTTTAAAAAAGATCACAACACAAATTGTCAGAGCTCCTGATGAATGAATAATAAATTCAACTACATAAGATACTAAAGATACTATAGTAAAAAGAGAAAGAAAATGTTAAAAAAGGAATTGCAGAGGATAAACTGAGTACCAAAATAGCACAAATACTAAAATAATAAATTCAGTTTTTAAAAAAAAATTGGTATTGGAGAATACTTAATTACTAACACATAGGAAATAACTGAAATAATGACAATGAAAACAGAGAGGAAAGGCAAAAAGAAAGGCTTGTTTCTCACCCCTTTGATATTCTACTTCCTCTTACTCAGGTAATTTTCCCTGTGAATTATTATAGTTATTCCCCTTACAATGTTTGAATCCCTAGTTCTTCTTTAGATTTATCCTTATCACTAAACAAAAGCAGAACCTTAGTTAAATTCAACATTATATCTTGCCTGCTGCTGCACACAAGCCGCATATGAGTGAAAAAATATACACTGGCCTCAATTGAAACTCATGGTTGTCATTCTCAAGCAGACCTTAATGCTACCTGCTCAGCCATGAGACAACTCTCTTCCAATATCCTGGGTGACTATATCACTCCTGATTCTCTCTTCTAATATCTCCTGCCCCCATCCTGACTAGTAGTTCATAGAGATTCTGCTTCACTGAGATGGTGAAGCAGTCAGAAGAGATCATTGATTCCCCCCATGACTTCTATTCATTTATCAGTGTCTGCACAACAGGTTGTGCCTTCTGGTCTGGACCCACGCTCCTAGCTAAGGTCAACGCTGCAAAATTGAGGCAACAGAGAGGGAGGAAGAGGGGGTGTGAGTGGAGGAGAGAAGGGACCCAATGGAACATGGTGAAGGATTGTTGGGGCCCTGGTGGTGGGCAGGGTATGAAAGTATACATTATTCGAAGTTTGAACCCATAATCCCCAGAGCAGATACAAAGGTGTAAACCTACTTTACCTCAATAAACATAATTTGAAAAGAAAAAAAATAAAAATGCTAATACTGAGGCATCCGTACTTACATTTCTTTGGCCCAACCAAGGAATCTCATTCCAGTTCACTCCTATCTCATCCATTTTCATCCCTGTATTTTATATTCCTATCAGTATAACAGTATGCTATTTAAGAAAGACAAAAACCCCATCTTTCACTGACTCTATCTTTCAGTTATTGTCCAATAACTTGTCCTTCTTTGCAACAAATGTCTTTTTTTTTTTAAAAGTTGTGTTTTCCTCTGTCTCTCCAATGTCTCCCTTACCATTTTCTCTTCAACTCACTGTTTATTTTATTTTTTTTTTTTGCGGAGTTTATTTATTTATTTATTTGTTTGTTTATTTATTTATTTTTTAAATAATAAATTTTATTTTTATATTCCCCATACAATTGCAGCCCCCCCATTCTGACCCCAATCCCTCCCCTCCCGCCGCCGCCCCCCTAAAAGTGTCTCTGGTTCATAGTTTTTTGTTGATTTTGATTTTCACTTTCTTATAGTTATTCATTTTCCTGGTCCCTTATTTAAGTTTTCTAGATTCCTGCTATGAGTGAGACCATCCGGTATTTTTCTTTTTCTTTCTGGCTTATTTCGCTGAGCATGATCCCTTCCAGCGCCATCCATGTTGCTGCAAATTGCATGTGTTTATCTTTTTTGAATGCTGAGTAATATTCCATGGTATATATGTACCACATCTTCTTGATCCAGTCATCTACTTTTGGGCATTTGGGTTGTTTCCAAAGCTTAGCTATTGTAAACAGTGCTGCTATAAGCATAGGGGTGCAGGTGTTCTTTGGAATTGATGTTTCTGTGTCCTTTGGGTAAATACCTAGGAGTGGAATTGCTGGATCATATGGAAGCTCTATGTTTAGTAGGTCCAGAAATCTCCACACAGCTCTCCACAGTGGTTGGACCAGTTTGCACTCCCACCAACAGTGCAGAAGAGTTCCTTTTTCTCCACACCCTCGCCAACATTTCTTGTTGCTAGTTTTTTAAATATGTGCCATTCTCACTGGTGTAAGATGGTATCTCACGGTAGTTTTGATTTGCATTTCCCTGATGACAAGTGATGTTGAACATTTTTTCATATGCCTGTTGGCCATTTGCATTTCCTCTTCAGAGAAGTTTCTTTTTAGCTCTTCTGCCCATTTTTTGACTGGATTATTTTCTTTGTTGTTGTGGAGTCTCATCAGCTCTTTGCAGATTTTTGTGATCAGTCCTTTATCGTTAGTGTTGGGTGCAAAAAGGTTCTCCCAGTTGGTGGGGTTTCTCTTTGTTTTTGTTATTGTCTCTTTTGCTGTGCAGAAGCTCTTTAATTTGATGTAGTCCCAGCTGTTTATCTTTGCCTTCACTATCACTGCTTTGGGTGATGTGTCTGTAAAGATGCCTTTGATGTGCAAATCACGTAGTGTTTCGCCTATATTTCCTTCTATGTATTTTATGGTTTCAGGTCTTATGTCTAGTTCTTTAATCCATTTTGAGTTGATTTTTGTGTATGGTGTGAGGTAGTGGTCAAGCTTCATTCTTTTGCATGTAGCGACCCAGTTTTCCCAGCACCATTTATTGAACAAACTTTCTTTGCTCCAATGCATAGTCTTTGCTCCTTTGTCAAAGATTAGTTGACCATAAATCTGTGGGTTTATTTCTGGATTTTCTATTCGATTCCATTGGTCTGTATGTCTGTTCTTGTTCCAATACCATGCAGTTTTGATGATTATGGCTTTGTAGTATAGTTTGAAGTCTGGGAGTGTGATGCCTCCATTCCCTTCTTTTTTTTTTCAGGAGAGCTTTGGCTATTCGGGGTTTTTTGTGATTCCATATGAATTTCATCAATAATTGTTCTATTTCTTTGAAGAATGACATTGAAATTTTGATTGGAATAGCATTGAATCTGTATATTGCTTTTGGAAGGATGGCCATTTTAATAATGTTTATTCTTCCAATCCATGAGCAGGGGATGTCTTTCCATTTCTTTGTGTCTTCTTCTATTTCTTTTAACAGTGTTTTATAGTTTTCTTTGTATAGGTCCTTTACCTCTTTTGTTAGATTTATTCCCAAATATTTGATTTTTTTTGTTTCAATAAAAAAGGGGATGGTTTTTTTGATTTCTTCTTCTTCAGATTTATTGTTTGTGTATAGGAAGGCTACTGACTTTTGCGTGTTGATTTTGTATCCTGCCACTTTACTGAACTGATTGATGAGTTGAATTAGTTTTTCTGTGGAGTTTTTGGGGTTCTCTATGTATATTATCATATCATCTGCAAATAGTGATAGCTTGACTTCTTCTTTTCCTATTTGGATTCCTTGGATGTCTTTCTCTTATCTTATTGCTCTGGCTAGGACTTCCAGTATTATATTGAAAAGCAGTGGTGAGAGTGGACAGCCTTGTCTTGTTCCAGATCTTAATGGAATTGCTTTCAGCTTTTCACCATTGAGAATGATACTGGCTGTTGGCTTGTCATAGATGGCCTTTATGATGTTGAGGTATGTTCCTTGTATCCCAAGAATTTCAAGGGCTTTTATCATGAATGGGTGTTGCACTTTGTCGAAAGCTTTCTCAGCATCTATTGATATTATCATATGGTTTTTATATTTCTTTTTATTGATGTGTTGGATAACGTTGATTGATTTTCGGATGTTAAACCATCCTTGTGTCCCTGGAATGAATCCTACTTGGTCGTGGTGAATTATCTTATGGATACATTGTTGGATTCTGATAGCTAAAATTTTATTGAGGATTTTTGCATCAGTGTTCATTAGGGAGATTGGCCTGTAGTTTTCCTTTTTTGTGTTGTCCTTGTTCGGTTTTGGTATTAGTGTAATGTTGGCTTCATAGAACGTGTTTGGTATTGTCCCTTCCTTCTCAATTTTTTGGAAGAGTTTGTGAAGGATAGGCACTAATTCGTCTCTGAATGTTTGGTAGAATTCATTTGTAAATCCATCAGGTCCTGGGCTTTTGTTTTTGGGGAGGTTTTTGATTACCATTTCAATTTCGCTGCTTGTAATTGGTCTGTTTAGGTGTTCTATTTCTTCTTCATCTAGCTTTGGGTGATTGTAGAGTTGTAGGAATTTGTCCATCTCCTCTAGATTGTTAAACTTGTTTCCATATAACTGTTCATAGTAGTTACTGATTATTCTTTTGATTTCTGCTGTGTCCGTTGTGATTTCTCCTCTTTCATTGATGATCCTGTTTATTTGTGCTTTCTCCCTTTTTTCCTTTGTGAGCCTGGCTAGGGGTTTGTCTATTTTATTGATTTTTTCAAAGAACCAGCTCTTGGTTTCATTGATCTTTTGGATTGTTTTTTTAGTTTCAATTTCATTTATTTCTGCTTTGGTTTTTATTATTTCTTTTCTTCTACTGGTTTTGGGGTTTTTTTGTTGTTCTTTTTCTAGATCTTTGAGCTTCGAGATTAGGTTGTTTCTTTGAGTTCTTTCTTGTTTCTTGATGTGAGCTTCTATTGCTATATATTTTCCTCTTATTACTGCTTCTGCTGCATCCCATACATTTAGGATATTGGTGTCCTCCTTGTCGTTCAATTCAAAGAATTTTTTAATTTCTTCTCTGATCTCCTCATTAGTCCAGTGGTCTTCCAGTAGTGTGGTTTTTAATCTCCATGAGGTAGGAAAGTTCCTTGCCTTCTTTTTATGGTTTATTTCTAGTTTGATGCCTTCATGGTCAGAAAAGATGGTTGATATGATTTCAATCTTGGTGTATCTGTTGATGTTTGTCTTGTGCCCCAGTATGTGATCGATCCTGGAGAATGATCCGTGTGCGCTTGAGAAAAATGTGTACTCCGTTTTTGGGGGGTTTAGTGTTCTATAGATGTCTGTTAAGCCCAATTGCTCTAGGTCCTTATTTAGAGCTTTGGTTTCTTTACTTATTTTTTGTCTTGTTGATCTATCCATTGTTGATAGTGGTGTGTTGAAGTCTCCCACTACGTATGTGTTTTCTCTGATGTCTGTTTTCAGAGAGGACAACAGTTGTCTGATATATTTTGGTGCTCCTTCGTTTGGTGAGTATATGTTAATGAGTGTTATTTCTTCTTGAAGTATTGTCCCCTTGATCATAATGTAGTGACCATTGGGGTCTAATTTCTATTTTTTTTTATAAAAAAAAAAGCCTGCTCCTATCTCAAGTTAGGAAGAATTGCCATGCTAACAATATCGAATACTTCAATTCATGAACATAGCATATCTTTCTAGTTATTGACATTATCTGATGTGTCTTTTAGAGTTTTGCAGGTAGAGGTCTGATATATCTATTATAAATTTTTCTCCAGATATTTTACATTTGGGGATTTTATAGGTGATATTTTAATAATTTTTTTATTTAGGGCATTTTACATTCATAGAAAATTTGCAATGATTGTACAGAGACTACCCCTTACCAATGTTCTTTATTATGACATCTTACATTGTCATGGTTTATCATAACCAAGAAACCAAGATTGGTACATTACTGTCACCAGAATATTCAGATATTCCTAGTTTTTCTACGAATGCCCTTTTTCTGCTTCAGAATGCCACATTACATTTAGTCATGATATTTCTTATCTCTAATCATTTCTTCCTCTTTCTTTTAGTTTATGACCTTGATAGTTTTAAGTAGTGTTGGATATTTTGTAGAATTTTCCTCCATTTGGGTTTCTCTGTTTTTTCCCTCATAGTTAGACTGGGGTTCTGGGCCTTTTCCAGTGAAGAATATGAGGTTCAGAGAGTTTTGGTGATTATTCCAAAGACACACAGTTGGCAAGTGCTTTTGGGTACTTATGCTTAGATTTTCAAGCTCAGATCCGTAGTGTTCTCATCCAGTGCTTCTCCAGTGTGTCTTCAATTTTGCGGTGCTGCCAGTCTTTTTTAGTGGCCTGCCAAGTCTTGACCAATCAGTAAGGCTCACTTTGAAGACAGCAGATATGCACTTTATCTACGCAAATCCCATGGTGTACACTTCAGTGGAGTGGGGTGAGGGGCACTGTGACTCACACATGCCTTCCCTTGTATGCAAGAGAATGTCTGCCAAGTGCAAACTGCTCCCCTCACTAGGTTTGTGTATCTCACAGTGTGGGTATATCATGGTCTTGAGAATGATTCCAGAGTTTAAAATTACAAATATTTTGTCCAACATGTCTTATAAATACAGGCCAACTATGTCATCAAGGAGGAGCCAACAGAAGTCCCCCAGGTCTGTTGCAGCTCTGGAAAAAATGGCAGTCCTAGTCTTATTTCAAGAGAGGGAGCTTTCAATTTTGTCTATGTGGAATGTTCCCTCACTTGCTGGCATTTTACTCATACACCACTTACAACACAGCCCCTATCATTTTTCAGGGAGAGGGGCATACTGTGGCTGTGAAGAGGCAATAACATTTGCAAAACAAAGGAAATTCAGAGTATCATATGGTCACAGTCCTAGGGCAGAGCAAGTAACTTCACAAAACAGTCCTTTAGTTAAACTCACTTGTTAACATGATATAATGAGGCATTTTCATGTTTGAAAATGTTTTCAAAATCATTATTAAAACCAAGAAACTCTTAGATATTTAGGCAGAATAGCAGTGGATTAAAATTCAACACTTAACATGCAACACCTTGCAGCTAATTAGGAGGGAACCTGTCATTCACTTAACCTGAGATAAATAAAAATTACCTGTTTGTGCCCCCCCACTGGGTCTCAGAAGGATTTAATAAATGAATATACTTCGATGGGAGGACAGTTGCCAGCTATTCTTACTGACTCATGTGAGGCAACATATTACAACAGAAAAAACACATGGATGATTAGATAGATGTGCAAATGGTAGACAAATCACTACTAGTTGCTCTGATATATTTGCTAATTCTCTCCCACTTGCTGAACAGTTGATCACAAGAAACAGTAGATCACAAGAAAGTCTCTTAGGACACTTATGTGGTCTGTTTCACTAGAACATTCTATTTGGCTTCTTGTCTACTCTTTTTCACTATTGAGGCTATCTGGTACACAGCTCATTTCTCATCTTTTTCTTCTTGTTTAGGTCGTTTTTCATGGATTTTCCCCACCATTTTACCCAGTCAGTTGGGTATCTAGCCCCACATACTCCCCATATACTAATTGTCCCACTCTTAACTCATCTACATCCCATCCTTCCACAACCTCCTTTCCTTGCTAACATCTTGTTAAGTTCTGCCCGTAGGTGGTGCTAGAGAGAATGGACTCAGAAGATGAGAAAAGGCACTGGAGGCTTTCCTTGCAGTGTTGCTGTGGAGGAGGCAAGACATTAACCCCAGTCTCTCTCTTTTTTTTTTTAACACTTCCAGAGCTGCCTTTGTCTCTTCAGAGCCATCAGCTATGGCTAGGCCCCTTTCTGAGAGTTCTGAGCACCATAGCAATGGATTGGAACTGCATCTTTTTTTTGTTTTGCTTTTTTTTTTTTTTTTTTTAAATAGAGGCATGTTTTATTTTTTTTTATTATTTATTTATTTGTTTGTTTTGTTTATACATGCACTGGGCACAGTCAGAAGCGCGGGAGGGTGAGAGAACTCACCAGAGCCAGAGCGGGGAGCAGAGCAGGCAGAAGGAGCGAAGTACACTGCTGAGGGGAGCAGCGGGCAGCAGGAGAGGTCTGCGCGCCATGTGGGACCCTCCGCTGGTGGCCGGGGAGCAGCCGGGGATCGAACCGGCGCCGCAGAGGTCGCCGGCAGCTTCGCAACCCAGCGCCCAACCGCTGCGCCACCGGGGAGGCCCCCAGCTTTTTTTTTTTTTTTTTTTTTAATGAAGTGCCACTATTTTATAGCGATGCTAATATTTTGACAGTATAGGACTTCCCCCCTTAGATGTGGCCACCATAGCTCTCCCACGGAAGCACCTAATGTCCTCCACCACAGCCCTTTATGCTTTTGAAATTACATCAGCCCGCGGTTACTAGCTGCTTCCTCAGCGTTCCTTTGGATTTTTCACTTTTCCAACTCCTGATTGATTAATTTCTGATTAAAAGTCATCTCTTCAAAATTCCTAGTGTGGTTTCTGTTTTCATGACTGGAATCTGACTGAGTAAACCAATTAAAAGTATTCTCTTCCCTGAGATCTTGTGGTATCTTATTCCTTTAGAAGATACCTCATTCAGCACTTCACAAGATTTTATATATTAAGAAAATTCTTTTTTTATAATAATCATTTTATTTTTTGTGAACATTTTTTCTTTCTTTTCTTTTTTTACATCGTTGTTCATTTTTAAACAGTATTTCCTCTCCCCCTACCCCCTCAGGTGCAGGCCCCATGGATCTACCCAAAGGACACAAAAACATTGATTCAAAGGAACACCTGCACCCCTATGTTTATTGCAGCACTATTTACAATAGGTAGCACTATTTACAAATGCCCCAAAATAGATGACTGAATCAAGAAGATGTGGTGTATATACACAATGGAATATTATTCAGCAATCGAAAAGATATTTTAAGAAAATTCTTAAGATGGAAACTTCCTGTGGGTTTCATTGCATTTTATAAAATGATTAATGCCTGCCATCTGTACACCACACTTTGCCGTAAGGTGAACATATTAACTGCTTTTGAAGGGCAGGGTACAAATGGAAGGTGGATCTTTTATTTCTCTGAAGTGAATTTTCAGTTCCATTTAATGTCCAAACTACACCCACAAACAAAATCACATACTGTTAAGCAGTATGTGATAAAGGTATATGTTCAGTCGGACAACACCACACTGACAAACGGGAGTCGTGGAGCGGGCTACATAATACAGGATGCTGCTGAAGAGCGAGATCCTGGCCCTTTTATTGACACATGTAATTGGTTGTAAGGAGATTAAAGAAAGGGGAGGGGTATAGAAGATTAGGGATTGTGAGTCTGCCCTCCAGGAACTTCTAATCTACTTGATGATATACCCTAATCCCCAGCCATGGTTCTAATCTTATCAACAAGGCGCTCCACTGATCAGCTTCTGGGGTCCCTTGTCATACATCCGTCCTTGGCCCCCTGGGCATTCCCGGCCATACCTCGCAATGTATAAGTTGGGAGTATGTGTTATGCATTGTTCCTCAGCACCCTGGGCGTTCCGGACATACCTCCTGATGCACATGTTATGCATCGGTCCTCAGCCCCCCAGGAGTTCTGGACATACCTTGTGATGCATAACCTTCCCAGTGTGATCCAGCTTTGTGCTCTTGTTTGATTTGAAGGGCTGAAGGGTTGGGCTCCTGTTCCTAACTGGCGGGGCCATTTTGACCGTGGTTAGGTGACAAAATGGTGGCCGAATAGGCTGCCTAGGAGTAGCAGACCCACAGGTATATTATTAAAACTGCCCAGTTTACCTTCTAAATCATGGCAGAATATAAGAAAATAGACAATGAGTAATATATACACCCATGCATGTGTACATGTGTCATAGATAAATTCTTGGCTCTATCATTTCTTCTGATAGATAAAGATATATATCTCCCTTAAGTGCAGGTGAATTATATCATCAGGAGCCCAATATACGTATGTATATACACATACACACATACACATACACACATATACATTTTCTATGAACATATGAATTTTACAGACATAAACATACACATCCATACATATATGTGAAAAAAACCCAAGTTTATAACATTAACAATAAAATGAGTGTTTCCATTTCCTACTACTCTATTTTCTGGTGTGTCTGGGAAATAGGACTCAAAGTTATCAGCATTTTACACAAGAGGTTTACAAATCAGGTTCAAAAGTCAGTGATTTGCCTAGTTACCCAGCTGACAACTGGCTGATCAGCCTGTTTGACTTTCTCCTTCACTGTTGCTACCTTTTCTGTGAAGCCTAACCTTCTCCCTGCCCCAACTCACACATACACACACTTTTCAGGTCTTCTGAGGTATGTCGCATCTTGAAAGAATTCGGCTGCCCCTGACAGCCTGGAATGAAAAGTTCAGCCTCTGGCTTAGTAACTTCGGACTCTGATGATGAGTCTTTCTCTCTCTTCTTCAACTTTTCCCTCCCCTGAAGAGGAAAGTTATTTTCAACCCTCCATCTGTTTTGTGTTTAACGTGCAGAAAGGTTGCACATTTTCAGGGACCTTGTTCATAAGCAGTAGATTGTACAACAGTTTATTACACAAGTAGAGGTTTTTATTGCTGGTCTTTGTTGAGTTGCCAACTGGAAGAAAGAACATAACGTGCTTAGTGGTCCCTATCAGGAAAAATGAGAAAGCATTAAATACCATTCAAATTGTCAAGCATCGAAAAGTGGCTAGTCAAATCCAGAATTCCCTAGAGCATAGCTGGTGAGAAGGATTTTTCACATTTAATAGTGTTTTCACATCCATATTTTTTTTTCAAGTCACTTATGTCACAGGCAGTATCTCCAAACATTTTGTGAAATGTGTAACATAAGTGGAGTAAGTTTTTCACCTAGGAAGTTACTTATGCCTACTTCAAAGTCTGACCCTGGTCAATGCAAAGCATTGAGTGGAAATCCTGGCAAGAGTTGTACATATATTTTTAAAATCACACTGCAACTCTGGACAAATCAGCTATGTAGATTTGTGCTCAGAATTCACTTAGCCCCTTTATTTACCTTTAACCATATACTCTGTGTTCCTAGGACTGGATGAGTCAAAATATGTATTTTACCAATGGCTTGCCTCCAGCCATGTGACAGAGAGAATTTCCACAAAGCATCTTAGGAAATATTGTGTCAGAACAATCACAATTGTAACAGACCAGACCAATGTGGAAGATAATTGGGTTATTCTTGCGCCTCGATTTCTAAATTCGCAAAAGCTCAGACCACCTTAGAGGATGCTGGATAAAAGTTGGTGGAGACCTCAGCAATACTCTAGCCTCTGAGTTCTTAACCCAGGCAGCACATTAGAATCATGTGGGGATCCTACCACAGATTAAGGGTGAGTTAGGACATTGGTTTGCTTTTAGAGTTCTCCAGGTGATTCTAAATATAGTTTGGGCCAGGGATCACAGATCTAATCTAGCTACCTAATATCACTGGAGAGGAGATTTAGTCTGGAGAAGTTACTGTCCAAAACTATTGATTCACGGTACATTGATAGTTTCTTTTCCAACAAAGCATTTTCTCACTATTAAGATACTTAGCTTCGTGTTCCAAGCTTCACAACCCTATCTTTATAAAAGTGAAACATTCAAACCTACCCCAGTCCTCTCTTTCTTTGTAGGCAAATAGATGTGCAGTAACTTGTATTAGCAGTGACAGCTCAAATATCATTCAGGACCTCAGAGGAGAATGTGGGGCCATGGAATCAGGGTGGCATTGTCAGGACCACACTTCTTTCTCTGGATGGTGTTTGGAAAAGGGAGTCAGGAAGTTGTCTTTAAATCTGAAGGAGATACAAGCTCCTTTTTTATTATTAGTCCATTATTAGAAACCTTTTCTTTTAAAACAGAACAGCCTAGCTGATACCTGAGTCCTGGCATCAGTGTTCACAGGTCCCTCAACCCTCCCAAAAATGTGCCATCACCACCTCTAGATGAGCCCCACCAAAAGTGTGGTCCACACTTTCATTGAAGAAGCCTTTTTCTGGCTGAGAATCTTAAACCTTTCTCCAGACCTACACACCATGTTCTTTTTGCCCTCTTGTAAGTCTGATAAACAGTGTACTCAATCTGATAGACAGCTAATACTCAGGGGGATATCGGTCGGTAGCCTTGGACTTCTCAGCTTAATCACCCCAGCTTTAATGCCACTTAAATCAGAATGTAAGCACTGAAAGAATTTCAGGAATCTGATGATATAAATTGTATTTTTAGAGCCGTGAATGACTTGAGCGAGTGAAACAGCGCAGTGACTAAAGATAGTTCTCCTTAGTTTTCCCATGATTTATCACAGGCAAGTTCACAGCAGGTTAAAATAATTGAATGCTATGATAGCATACATGTTGGCATGGGTTTATGAGCGGTCATTCATAACATATTTGTCACAAAGCATAATTTCCATGGTAGAACACTGATCCGCGTGCAATTTTTTTTTTTTTTTTCCAGTGACGACACAGTTGAAGTAACTCCTTCATGGAGGCTGGTTACATTTTCACAATGCCCGGCCCCAAGCTAGAACTTCGGGAAAAAGGATCAAGGAAATGCCTAGTTCGCCAAATAAAATGTAAGTATATTCTGACAAAACTGTCACTTGTGTCAGAGGATAAAAAGAAATGCTTTTTATGGGGAAGGTAGTGACTTTGGGGCTTTGCCTTGCAGACTCAACCTATCTGTTTTTCTTCCATTGTTTATTTTCTACTTTGTTCCTGGTATATTTTCTCCTTTACTTAGTAGCTGTGTCCCTTGAACAAGTGATTTCAATCAAAAGCTGCAATGCAGGGATAATAAAAAATGACTCATAAGGTCACTGTAACAGACTGGAGCTAATGAGTGTGTGGTAGGTACATGTGGGCCCATGTTTGCATATGTAAGGAATGCAGTTTTCCTTATTTTTCTATAAATCTATGTAATTTCTACTTTCAGTCTTGATTTGGCTTACTTATGGAGATAAAAACTCAGTCAAATCAGGAGTTCATCTAGCCTGAGGGAGGACACAGGACCCATCTGATAGCCCATCTTCAGTTCTATCTGGTTGTGCCCTCAGTGCTCCCCACAAAAGAGACCCTGGACTGCAGGGCAAATGATACATGTTCAGGATTCCTTCCCAGGGACCTTACCGTCTTGACTTCTCTGCCCTCTTCCTCTCTAAATCTGAATAGTCCTACTTTGTCTAGAGAAATAGAGAGGTTCATAATTTTTTATCTAATCTTCCAAATCTTTATTTATGCTTACAGTCTGAGATTTGGGATTTGAAAACTAAAATTAGGACCCCTCTGTTATCTATTGCTGCCTAGTGCGTGGACAACAGAGAAAATTCCTGGCATATATAAAGCACAAAGATGGACCAGCATACAGCAGACCGCAAAAAGGGTGATGACTCCTATCTGTATGCAAGGCAGTTCAGAGAAGCAATTAAGAATGCAGGCTCTAGTTTTTTCTTTTCCTTTGTTTTACATCTTTATATTCCACATATGAATGTAATCATCCAATATATGTCATTCTACTTTACTTAGTATAATCCCCTCCAACTCATTCATGTTGTCACAAATGGCAATGTCTCATCCTTTTTAATGGCTGACTAGTATTCCATTGTGTGTATATACCAAGTCCTCTTAATCCACTCACCTGTCACTGGAGATTTAGGTTGTTTCCCAAACTTGGCTGTTGTAAAAAATACTTCCATGGACACAGGAGTACATATTTCCCTTTGAATCAATGTTTTTGTGTTCTTCCAGTAGGTAACTAGGAGTGAAATTATTGGGTCATATGGTAGATTAATTTTTAATATTTTAAGAAACTTCCATATTGTTCTATGTAAGGATTGTATCACTCTACTGTCCTACCAGTAGTAGAGAAGGTTTCATCCTTTTTTCTCCACTCCCTAACCATCACTTGTTGTCTGGTATACCATCATTGGTATTTTTGAATGGGCCATTCTCATGCGTGTGAGGTGGTAGCTCACTGTAGTTTTGATTTTCATTTCCTTGATGATAAGTGTTGATTGGGTGGGGGCCCAATGGACTATGGTGTAGGATTATGCTCTTTGGTGTTGGGTTTGGTATGGTAACATACATCTGGAGAAGTGTGAACCTACATCCTTAAATCATGTATAGTATTGAAACTGGCATTACCCCAATAATAAATAATATAATTTTAAAATAGGGCCTCCCCTGGTGGCGCAGCAGTTGAGCGCTGGGGCTGCGAAGCTGCCTGCAGCCTCTGCAGAGACGGTTCCATCCCCGGCCACTGGCAAGGGTCCCACATGGTTCGCAGATCTCTCCTGCAGCACCCACTGCTCCCCTCAGCAGTGTAGTTCATCGGTCTGTCTGTTCTGTTCCCTGCTCTGGCTCTGGTGAATTCTCTCACCCTCCTGCGCTTCTGACTGTACCCAGTGCTTGTATAAATGAATAAATAAATCTTTAATATATGTATATATAATTTTAAAAATAATATGATTTTTTTGTTTTTTTTTTAAAGATTTGTTTGTGCATACAAGAACTGGGGTACAGGCCAGAGGTGAGGGGGGTGAGAGCATTCACCAGAGACAGAGTGGGGAGAACAGGCAGATTGACTGAAATACACTGCTGAGGGGTGAGTCAGGTGAGTCAGGAGAGGTCTGCAGCACCATGTGGGTAGCTCCCTGTCAGGGGATCAAACTTGTGCTGCAGTGGCTGCAGACAGCCTCAAAGGTTGGGTCCTAACCCCTGGTGCCACCAGGGAGGCCCTAAAAATTAATTTTTTAACAAAAGAATGCATGCTCTATAGCCAAGCTACACATGTTGAAAGTCTGACTCCATGATTTCCTGACTCTGTGTCCTCGGATAAATTTCCCAACTTTACATGGCTACCTACATCATGCCCCATTTACAAAATGAGATCATAATGATACCTATCTTCCAGGGTCAGAGGTATATAAAGTGATCAGTGAATTAACTATGCTTTTATAGTTGTTGTTGTTACCATTATTAGAAGCTGTGCTCCTTAAAATCATTAGCCCAGAGTCCTTGGTGACCATGAATGTGTTGATGCTATTGACACACACAGTAAATCACACTTAGAGAAGAAGGCAAAATAACACATTTTCACAGGAAAACAGGGAGCTACTGCTCCCCGTTGTAAGGCTAGACTGAGTTGTATGGAAATGCAGTCTTCTGGGTAAAATCTGGATAGGAATGGTCTTAAGGACTATTTTAAGAAGAAATCAGCTAGTTTCAATTTGGAGATTCTGTGATGTTAGCATAGAGAGGCAGATTCTTGAAGAGCAAGAGCTGGAATTGGAAGACAGAAGAGCAAGAAAGGGAGAATGAGAAGCAATGTTAGAGAAAGGCTGGCAAGTCAGGGTGAAGAAATGCCTGGTTGACCACCACTGGCTGTTGTTGGAGAACAGAAAATACACTGGGCCTCTCCAAAATGTGAGTTGGGCTTTTGTGAGCAGGGACAAGACAGGGAACTGAGGAAAGACAATAGGAATCCCCACACAATATAATCTTATTTTCTTGTGCATCAAACTAATGAGCGTGAGAACTAGAATGTAGGGACCTTGACCCCTACGCATGCCCAGCCCTCTGTCCCAGAGCCAGTCTGGGCAACGTCACTCTCAATCCACACTCAGCCAGGACAAACAAGTCTGCAGAGACAGAGGAGAGAGTTTATGTCAGGAGTTGGGAGGCCTGGCCTGATACCAAGTTGTATGACCAACTAGCCTGTGGCCCTGGACATAATACTTCTTCACCTTCCTGGACCAAAGGCCCTCCATGAGATGAAACCAAATAAAAGCAGCTTCGTTTGGGTAAAGCAGTGTGTCACAGTTAGGAGTCTGGGTTTGGGAGCCAAAGGGATGTCAGTGTAAATTCTGTCTTTACATTTGCTATATTAAACATACGGCAAGTAATTTACTTAATCTCTCTAAGCTCCACTTTCCTCATGTATAAAGTTGAGGATAATAATAGTACACTTCTCATATGATTCTAAAGATTAAATTCAAGTGTGTGTGGAGTGTTCAACACAGTAGTACTGGAACACTATAAGTACTTGATCAATTGTTGTCAACATCTCCATTGTCATGATTCAGTGGAACTCTGGGGCGCCATCAGGTGAGGGGGCTGCTAAGTATGGTGAATGGGAGAATTCAGGATTATGGAACCCACTTCATCCAGAGCATCTTTGTTTTTCTGTTTTAGGTACCTTTTTTTTTTTTAATTTTTTTAAATTTTTTTTAAATAATAAATTTTATTTTTATATTCCCCATACAATTGCAACCCCCCCCATTCTGACCCCAATCCCTCCCCTCCCACCCCCCATCCCCCAAAAAGTGTCTCTGGTTCATAGTTTTTTGTTGCTTTTGATTTTCACTTTCTTATAGTTATGCATTTTCCTGGTCCCTTATTTAAGTTTTCTAGATTCCTGCTATGAGTGAGACCATCCGGTATTTTTCTTTTTCTTTCTGGCTTATTTCGCTGAGCATGATCCCTTCCAGCGCCATCCATGTTGCTGCAAATTGCATGTGTTTATCTTTTTTGATTGCTGAGTAATATTCCATGGTGTATATGTACCACATCTTCTTGATCCAGTCATCTATTTTTGGGCATTTGGGCTGTTTCCAAAGCTTAGGTATTGTAAATAGAGCTGCTATAAACATAGGGGTGCAGGCTACATGCAAAAGAATGAAGCTTGACCACTACCTCACACCATACACAAAAATCAACTCAAAATGGATTAAAGAACTAGGTACCTTTTTTAAATAAAATAAAGTCTACACTTAATAATATGAATAATAAATAATAATATATAAATCACTGAACTAGACCAAGAGTTGACAAACTTTTTCTGTAAAGAGCCAGATAGTAAGTGTTTTAGCCTTGTGGGCCACACATGGTCTCCTTTGCATATCTTTGGGTTTTATTAGCATGAGGGTTAGGATTGGAGTCAGTATTAGATTTAGGTAGACAATAAAAGTATTTGTGAGGACTCATCTGTGTATAACTAACATTTCAGTGGCTGGACACAATGAAGATTTATTTCTCATGTCACAGTAAAATGTGAGTTGGGGATTATGGGGGACTACATCTCATAGTCTTTTGGGGACCTAGTGATTTCTCCATCCCCAAAGGCTCTGAAGACCTTCTCTGGATGGTAGCAAATGACAAGTGGCGTACATGTAAGAACCCTACATTCTTAGCTGGGGCATGGATGGGGGTGTCTGAGCAATGATATACCACAGGCTGATTTTGGCCTATGGGCCATAGTTTGCTCACTCCTGGATTAGACCATCACTCTGTCCCTTCTGAAGATAAATAAAACTTCTCTCTGATAAACCTTATTTTTCTCCATCAAAGTAATTTAATCTATAAGATCCCATACTATTTTTCATCAGATAATCTTTTCCATATTTGTCACAGTTAATCAGATTAAATATTTTAATATTAATATTAACTGTGTCGTGTTACACAGAGTTCTTTTCTGGATAATTTTAATCAAGATGGCGTATTAGTTCCCTAAGGCTGCCATAACAAAGTACCACAAACTGGGTGGCTTCAAAGAACAGGAATTTATTCTCTCACAGTTTGGAGGCCAGAAGTACGAAATCAGAATGTTGGCAGGGTTGATTCCTTCTGAGGGCTCTGAAGGAGAATCTGATCCATGCCTCTCTCCTAGCTTCTGGTGACAGCCAGCAAACCTTGGTGTTCCTGCACTTGTTAAGTCCAATCTCTGCCTCCATCTTCACAAGGCGTTCTCTCTGTGTCTTCACAAGGCCATCTTCTTACTGGATTAGGGCCCATCATAAGATCTCATCTTAATTTGATTAAATCTGCAAAGACCCTTTTTCCAAATAAGGTCATGTTCACAGGTACTGAGGGTTAGGACATCAACATTTACTTTGGGGAGACACAAGTCATGGGGAAAAGCACATGGTTGCCTATACATACCTAAGAACTGTGGGATGTAGCAAGTGATGAGAACTGGCAGGACTGCTCCTAGCTGCCACAGGATGAATAAGATAGATGAGGAGGTGCTGCCTGCAGATTTTAATTTTTACCCTTCATTGTAAATTTCAAAAAGAACAGTACTAGTATAGCTGCTACCTTGAAGAATGTAGAATTTTCCTTTTTTAAAATAAAAAGTGGTTTTTTTTAATAGGCATGGAACAATGAACTTGAAAAATGTTGTACATTCTGTACCCTTCTTCTATTTTCAACTTATAAATGCTGTATTCAAAAAACTGGAACAGTGTGGCTTGTGGTTACAAACAAATTAAAAATAAAAAAGGCCCATAGCATCCATGTCACCCTGTGAGGGAAATTCAGCTGATGCCCTGGACAAGAAATGGACTTGCTGGTGAATTTTCACCTCTTTCTGTAGAGGTCAGGGCTTGAAAATCATTACCAGCTGCTTGCGATTCTGTCCTATTTTGAAACAGATGACTGAGGATGCTAAGTCACCACTGCAGCTAAGATTTATTTTCCCCTCTGTGGTCTAAGTTAAAGAAACCCAATTTGCAAAGGAGAGAGAAGAGGCACAATATTTTACTAGTGACCTCACTCCACCTCTGCCAGTGGAAAACCTACTGATATCCCACAACTGGTCCATAAGAATCACCTGTGCCTTTCCATCTCTGCTATTCCAAAGCAGGACTGACATCTCTCTTTCAAAGTTTCATGGCAGTTTTTGCCTTCATACTTCCTCAATGGCACTTACTGCACTCCACCATATTAACAAGTCTGATCTTCTTCTGAAAGTGCAAGATCTTTGGAATCTTGATTTTAAGACTTTAGATGGAGAAACAAAGTGGAGAGAGGGCAACCTGAAATGTTAGAGAGGAAGGAGAGGCTTGGGAGTAAATTCTTTAGGAACCAGGAATGATAGGGTGAAGGGTAAAACTGGAATGGTCTCTGCCCTGTACAGGGACATCAAACTGTGGGGAATTTCATTTAAGTTTCCCTGGAAGCTATCCCCTTCTGTTTGGAGTGCAACATCAGACCTAGAATATAGGTGAATGTTCCCAAGGATAACCTTGCACAAAGCTCTCGGCATAAGCAATTCACTTAACTTCTCTCTGTGTTAGGTGCTCATCTGTGTGATGGGCTAAAGAATAGTATTGATTTCATGAAATTACTACAGCCCATCAAATATGACCATGGATGAAAAGCACTTAGCCAGCCTAGCACTGTGTTCCCCAAACTTCCCAAATTTATTTCCTGGGAATTTAGATAGTGTAGAGTTGGATTGGAACCCAGGAATATGCATATTTACCAAGTACACAGAAATTCTTATTTTCCAGGAAAATTTGGGAAGCAAATGCTGTAGCAGTACTAATAGCTCAATAAAGATTATCTATTTTTATTATACTATTTTCATCTTCATTATTATCATCATCATGGGAATTCTTTCTTAAACAACTTTTAGTTTGAGAAGAACATAGATCACTTGGACCCACATTCAAGACACAATCCACAATTGTAAGGGCCTTGCAGTTAACACCCTTCATTGTGAGAGAGTCACCTAGTCATGTGCCAGAAAAGGAGAAACAGCTTTGTGCATATCTAGCCAGTCTCTGTAATAGGGACTGAGTACTTATCCACAAAACCAAGTGACTAAGCTAGCCCAAGCCACTTACCCCAGGGAGTCATGGAAAGTAGGGGCCCACAAAGGGAGAATAAAGGGGATGAAAACTAATTCTCACAAATACTGGACTTCTAGTTCTCAATAAAAATCTGATTCAGGTCAGTGTCCTGGGATCCAATCATTAGATCAGTATTCCATCTTAGAAGACAAGTAGCAGAATTAGAAGGTTGTGGGTATGGCACACCTAAGATTCTGTCTTCAAGTATGGTCATTGTTTGGGTTCCTTCAAAATCTTTCTTTCTATTGGTAATTCAACCTCCCATAGAATATCAGGCACAAGAAGCAAAGCATACCACCCATGGCATATTTCCCGTATGGTAAAAAAATGGGTAGATGGTGGTGCCTCGTTAGTGATATCTAACATATCCATCCTTACTTCCTTCACTTGGCCTCAAGAACTAGTGTAAGCACCTACCAAGTGTTAACCTATTTGTTTTCTCTAACAACCTGTGAAGCAGGTTTTATTATCATTCCCCACATTTTCCAACTTGGGAACTAAAACACAAAAAAGTTAGGTAACTTGTCCAAGGTCACACAACCAAAACTGGGGCCAATATTCCAACCCAAGAAGAACAAGGTCCAAACCACTACATTCAATAGCTTTGGTGCCAAAAGCTGAACATCCCCTAAGAAGTGAGAAACAAAGATAAGGATGATTTCGCACTCAATTATTGTTTTTTCTATTAAAAATAGAACTTTTAAGTTTACTTAAACAGCAAAACATAACACTACTGTTACCATGGCATTACATTTTAAAAGATTTAGAGCAAGAAACAAACATAAAAATTCCTAGATACAAGAAAGCACCTTTTCCATTAATCATAACCAGAAATCTTAACCCTTTCCTTCTGTACTCTATGCTGATTAAAGAATCTTTTACTTATTCACTGATGGTACATTTTATTCATTGTTGCTCTTTAGACTTTTCCTTATTTCATGAAACCTTATATTATTACAATTCTGAATATCTCAGAAAAGTATTTGCCTCCATTATTCCCACCTACTATAAATATCCTTATAATATGGAATACTGTCTATAAAATTTTTCTTCCTCAAAAAAAAATGGTCAGGGCACATTTGTATGCCTTATATATTCTCATTATGTTCCTTTCCATTCAGAATAATTCTCTCCAACTGGTCAGTTTTTACTTTGATTATGTCTCTATGTCATTGAGATGTAAAGCTTTTATGCTTCATATTTGCTACTTTCTACTGTACTGGTCAGGACCTAAGTATGATGACTTCACTTATCATATTTAAGTGAGTTGCTGCTAAGTAGTATATTGTTGGGCCACTTTTAAATACATTCTGACCATCTCTACCATTTAGTTGCAGTGCTTAGGTTATTTAAATTTTATGTAATTACTTGTTTGACTTTAGGCCTATTATTTTATATCTGTTTTCTGTTTAGTCCAATGTTTTTTGTGTATTTTCTGTCTTCCTTTGGGTTATTATTTAACATTGTTTAGCATTTCATCTTATCTATTGTGGTTTTCACTGTGTCTCGCCACTCTCTCTCTTTAGCTGCATATATGCACATATATATATATATTTGCATATAATGATTTTTATATATAATTTATTATGCTTAATTTTTCTCTGTCAGGTTTTACAGCAAAATATAAAACTTTGCCACCTCATGGGTCCCTTTATATTGTAATTATCTTATATATTTTATTTGTATATATTGCATACTCATCAGATAATAGTATCCATTTTGCTTTTAGCCCTCAAATGTATTCTAAACAACTTAAGGTGATATTACCCTTCCTTTGTTCCTGATGTACCAAAATTTCTTCCAAGTACCCCTTCCCTTTAGTCAGAATTTACTTCATGCAACAATTCTTTTAGAGCAATCCAACAATTAACCTTTTTAGCTTTCTTCTCTTAAGAATGCCTTTGTTTCACCTTAACTCCTGATGAATTTTTTTTCTCTTATAGGATTCTTGGATGACAGGTCTTCATTTTCAACACTATAACTTTTTAAAATGTCTTCTGACCTCCATTCTTTCTGATGAGATACACACACTCATTTGAATCATCGCTACTCTCTAAGTTATATGTCATTTTCCTCTAACCACTTTTAACATTGCCTTCTTTAAAGTTTTCAGATTTTTGTGACACATCTGGATATGGCCTTCTTAGATTTATCCTATTTGGGCTTCTCTGAGATCCTAAAATCTCTCCAGATTTATACCTTTCTCCAAATTCAGGGAGCTGTTGACTATTAAATTCTTCAAATTTTTTCCTGATAAATTCCTCCAAATTTTTAAAATTATGCTCTTTCTCCTTTCCCTCTAGTATGCCATGAATATCAGACCGTTTGTTACTGTCCCACAGGTCCTAAGATTTCATTCTCTTTTTACCCATTTTTTCTCTCTTGGTCACATTTGATGGTTTCTGTTGATTAAGCTCTTTTTCTCTCTGTATAGAGATATCCATGTATTACATGCAAGTCTGGTCAGAAACTCAACTGATAAACAAGTTAATTATAAAATTTACATAAAATGTAAAGGTGAAGGAATGAGAATAAAAACACAAAGTTGGAAAGGGAAACTAAAGGTAGAGAGACCACCATATCTGATTTCAAAACTCTCAGTATATATCTACAGTAATCAAATCTGTAGTATTGGAGAAGAGATAGAAATAGTGATCAATGCAATAAAATAGAATGTTAGAAAGAGAGGCATACAGATATGGGCAGTGGATTTTTGACAAATATTGGAGGTAACTCAGCAGAGAAAGGATGGTTTTTCCAACTAACAGCATTGAATCAGGTCAGCAGCTCTCACAAACACATTCATGGATGTTGAACCAATTTCAACATTTATTTTTCAGGGTGCAGGATATTATCACTCTGCTTTCTGCATAGGTTTTATAAATTTGGACCTTGTAACTATAACAATTTGCCAGACAGAGCATTCAACTTCATATAGGAGAATTTTTGTTTCCAAGCCTTCTCTGCCTCACTTTCCAAGTCAGTGAGCACAGCCTTTCTGGAAAGAATACTCCTAGGGACCCTCACTTTATTCAGGGTCCATTTCTACCTGTTTTGCCTCCTAAGTGGAAAAATAAAAATTGTGCCTCCTTTCCCACTTCCTTATTAGGTCCCCAGACCCCTGGCCACTAAGGCCTGTAACTGAACCTGAGCTTTCTAGTACTCTCACCAATTGGATTTAGAATTTAGTTTTTTGAGTTTTGGTACCTAGAGATTTTCTTTCTTTCTTATGAATTCTTTTTTTTTTTTAAATAAATCTTTAAAAAAAATTTTTTCTAGTTTATGCAGCACTCTTATTGTTTAAAAGAAGGGCCTTCAGATCTGCTTCAACCATGTAAGTCAATAGACGCGCCATTGTTCCCCAGATAAGGTTTCAGCATCACATTTCTGATACTTCGCTGCTCAGATTCGTTGGTGAGTCTGTCTCCTTCCCAAGCTTCTCTAGGATTGATACAAGGGCTTATTTATCTTTGAGCCTATTACAGGAGCCTATTACAACACATGGCAGATGCTCTTTAATTTGTTGAATGACTTAGAGAGTATCTCTATGGGCTGACCTTATGTGTGTTTTTTTGTTTAGTCTTATTTTTTTGGTGGCAGGAAAAAAAGGGTATTACTGTTTGTTTAATATGATATAGAGTCAGATCAGTGAACTCAGTTTTGAGATACATACAACTCATATGTAACCATATTACTTATTAAGTACAACAGCTTAAAGAATTGCAAAAAAAAAAAAAAAACAAATAATAAATCCTCTAAACACTCCATCATCTTAAATTGATTTTTGCAGTCAGCCACACCTCCTCAGCTGATTCTAAAATAATTCTTGAAATATCACAGTATCCTGGCATTTAACAATAACACAAACGTGCCCCAGTCAGGAGCAGCTGTTTGTTTTTACAGAAACAGAATCATTACTTTTTACTGAAGACAAAGCTCTCCATAGGGGTTCAAGTGTTTTATATGGCTATTTTCGGAATTTCTCAAAGCTCATTTTTGAAATTTTAGCAAGACCTCATCCACCCCCTCATTGGCCTGAATATCCCCTTGAGGTTACTGCTCACCAACTCTGACCTCAGACAGACACACAAATACACAGACAGACAGAGAGGCCTTGCCGACCAGGGAGCTTGCTTCCTTTCACTTGCTTTGTCTGCCAATAGTAGAGGTCTCCTGGACAGGCGCCCCTGGACTGAGAACAGCACTCGGCTCCCAAAGGCACAGTTCCTAGCTGATAGAACTTGAATCAGAGGCAGTAATGGCGGGGGAGACAGAGAGGGGCCGGGGACCCTTGATCTCTCTCCTGAACTGTGGCAGACATTTAACCACTCGCTGCACTGCAAAGACACAGCAGCATGCTGGGAGAGGCAAGCAAGAGCAGGTGGCTCAAGTCCAGAGAGGACCTCAGGAGCCTTGAACCTGCACACCGGGCCATCTCCTTCACACTCTGCCCTCTCCAGTGGACCCTGAAATGCCACTTCCTGGGTCAAGGACTGGAACACCTATACCTGTACCCATCGGCCTGAGCTCCTGGGCCCTTTCCTTCAGCTGAACCAGAGATTATGGGAGAAAAGTGGAGAAAGAGAGTGGGCTCCTCTGGCAGATTTCCATGCACAAGATGAACGGTGATAAATGTACACAGAGTGATGCCACAGCCCATCACCTCAGTGTCCTCTGTGTCTGTGCAAGTCCACATGTATTAATAGGTGTGGCTTTTCCTCACATTGTCTGGATCTCTCCAAATGTTAAGACCATCTGATACATAAGGAACCTCATGCTTCCTTAGTATCCTAAAGAATACTTATAGTTCTGCCAACATGTAAGCTACTCCCCCAGGACCAGATTAATCCAGTGAACTGGTTCAGCATTACACTTCTGTCAGCCATGTGCCAAATGTGGCAGGGAGCTGTCCTACTTTAGCATCCCTGCAGCCTGGTGTTTTTATCTATCAAGCAGAGTATACTCAGCAAACCCCTGGAACTCACTTCCTCAGAAGTGAATCTAGAACTCAGATAGGGTCCCCATGGAAGGTGGAGCCTCCCAACTGCCACTGTAGACCGCTCTATCCTGAAGTGGTTCATTGTATGGCACTGGAATCAGGGTCTCTTCCTCTCTCCACAGGCCAACCAAGCATGCAGGAGCATAAGGCTCACCTCAGGACCCAGACCCCTGCTCTGTGAGAAGCATTGATTTAATCACTTAGCATATATGGATGGAGCGCCTAGGATGGACTAGGGGCTCCACTGGGAGCAGGTGGGGTTGATGGGGCCAGGCTCAGGACAGCCCTGGCATCTCATTGGTCCATATCCCTGAGCAGTTGAGCTTAATCGGAAAGGCCTACATCTCTCCCATGGGACACACAGCACAGACATCAGGATGAAGAGCTCTTCCAACAGAAGCAGGAGGACATGCTGACCAGCCCTGGAGCCCAGGCCCTCATGGAGCTTCCTCTGACCTGCAGCCATACTTCTAGAACTTGGAGGACTCTCCATAGTTGCTAGTATAACACATGGAGCACCATTAACAGAGATGGCACTGACAACACTCCAGAAACAAAACAAAAATTCAACTTCACTGGGCTTCCTAAAAAATTCAGTCGCAGGGCCTCCCCTGGTGGTGCAGCGGTTGAGCGCTGGGCTGTGAAGCTGACTGCAGCCTCTGCAGCACTGGTTCGATCCCCGGCCACCGGCAAGGGTCCTTCATGGCTTGGTAGACCTCTCCTGCCTTGCCCGCTGCTCCCCTCAGCAGTGTATTTGGTCAGTCTACCTGTTCTGTCCTCTGCTCTGGCTCTGGTGAATTCTCTCACCCTCCCGTACTTCTGACTGTACCCAGTGCTTGTATAAAATAAATAAATCTTTAAAAAAAAAATTCAGTCACACAAAAAGGTGAAAGACCCCAAATGAGGCAGGTTCTGAGTGGAATTTGACAAAACAATCAAGAGATTAGGTGCTTATTCAGGCTCTGCAGATAAGAAATGAGAAAAGAGCAAGTCTCCAAACCCCAATGAGCCTCAGTTTCCTCACCTGTAAAAATGGGGATGGGGGGAGACTTAAGGGAATAGTAATTCTTGGAAAACAGAAAAATGAAAGAAAAACACCTGTATAGATCCAGGCGGGCAGTGAGCTGCAGCTCTGGGCTGCACAGAGTAGTCAGCAGGGCTGACTGAGTGGAAAAAGAATTATGCACAGCAGCAAAATTAAGTCTACAAATTGTCAAAGAGGAGGTGCTGGGGAAAGTTCATGATAGAGAGTCCATGAAAGTTAATACTGAATTAACATTTTCCCCCAGTTTATGAAAATAATTTATGTACATTTGAAAATTGAAAATAAATATAGAAAAATTTTAAGATTGAATTTATTCACAGCCATGCAACCCAGTGATGATCATATTTAATATGTAAATCTATATTCTGATAAAAAACATACATATATATGAATAGGTAGGGAAAAACCCACAGTATACTTCATATATAATTTTGTAACTAGCTTATTCAAATTACTTTATTCTGAGCATTACCTCATGTTCCCAAATATTTTTTGAATATATGATTTGAATGCCTACCTATTTATTAAAATAATTCCCAAACATTCATAATTTAAATAGCTTTTCATTTTTGCTACTATAAGTGGCGCTGTTATATCATTTTATTGCCTGAACCTATGTCCACATCTCAGATTATTGTCTCAGGACATTGGGGTGGAACTACTAGATCAAAGATTATGCACAGGAAAATATATTTTTAAAAGCATTAACTGAGTTACTGAGCACTTACTATATGCCCGGTACTGTTAAATGATTAAACATGTATTAACTCAGGTTAATCCCATAGTACTATTTTTGCTACTTCATGTTGTAGAAAAGACTGCAGCACAGAAAAACTAAGTATTGTGCCAACCTTTCACACCTAGAAAGTGAAAGAGATTGGACTTGTCACCATCCAGTGGTCTCCAGTCCTACTAATTGCTCTTTACTTATGTTTTACCAATTCCCACTGGTAGTTTTTGAAAGTTTACCTCACACACTGGGTGTAATGGAAACTATTACAGGTTATTTTGCTAACTTAGAGATTGCTTCATATGTATTTTATTTTATTTATTTATTTATTTATTTATTTATTTATTTATTTATTTTTTGTGGGACCCTCGCCAGTGGCCAGGGATCGAACTGGCTGCGAGCAGCCTCGCAACCCAGCGCTCAACCACTGCACCACCAGGGGAGGCCCCATATGTATTTTTGATTGTTGAATGCTTTTGAATGAATTAATAATTATACATATATATATATGATATACTTTTCTGGATCATGGGAAAATACAAGATCTTTTAAATGTAAGTGTATATAAGTATAACTTTATTTCTCAAAATCATTTTAACTTTCTAATCTCCTAGATCTCTAGTCCACATAAAAGATGCAACTGAATCTAGTTTCTTTCCATGTTTCCTTAGTGCTGTTCTCATTTACTTACTCATACCCTTATTTAAAATTCCCACCTAAGTTCCTTCCTGGAATTATTCAATCTTATTTCTTTTTCCCTCATCACCATCTCTTGTGTCACCTTGTCCCTCTCCCCCCACCCCAACCTTGGTGCTCTCTGGATGCTTATTAATGTCCACTAGTTTTTAAAGTGTTTTACATTATCCAATGGTCTGCCATGTAATTGTACAGTATTTGTTTTTATCATTCTGACTTTGCTGCACATAACTCCCTCCATTTTGTTGAAAATGGCTGCATTTCCTCTTTTCTTCTGGCTATATAATACTCCACATTGTGGATATGCCCCCATCTACTTGATCCAGTCATCAATGGACATTTAGGCTGCTTCAGTGTCCTAGTTATTGGAAATAATGTTGCTATGACCATTATGGAACATATGGGTTTTTTTTTGTTTTTGTTGATTGTTTCATAGTCTGTGGATATATGCTGAAGAGGGAGATTTCTGGATCATATAGTATTTTCATTTTTAGTTTTTTTAAGGTAAATCCAGATTGCTTTCCACAATGGTTGCACAAGTTCACATTCCACTGACATTGTAGTAGGGTTCCTTTTTCTCTAAATCCTCTCCAACATTTGCTGTTGGGGTCTTTTTAATATGTGCCATTCTCACCAGCATTTAATGGTATCTCATTGTAGTTCTAATCTGCATCTCTCTTATTAGAAGATATGATGAGCATATCTTCATGTCTTTTGGCCTTCTAGATATCCTCTTTGGTGAGTTGTCTGTTTGTACCTGCTGTCTATTTATTAACTGGGTTATTTGTCTTTTTTATTGTTGAGTTGTGTGAGGTTTTTATATATCATGGATGTTAATCCCTTATCATTTGTTTATTATGTATGTATTTGCTCCACTCATCAGGATATCTATTTCATTGTCTTGTATTTTCCTTCTACTGTATAGAAGCATCTTAAAAAGATGAGGTCATCCAACTTGTTTACTTTTGCTTTTAGTTCTCTTGCCAGAGGTGTTGAGTCATCAAAAATACCTTTCATGTTGATATCATGGAACATATCACCAATGTTTTCTTTTATGTATCTTATTTTTGTAGATCTTACACCTAAATCTTCAGTCAGTTTGGAGTTTATTTTTGTGTATGGTAATAGCAGATAATCCAACTTCATTCTTGTGTGTGTGGCTTACAATCTTCCCAGAACCATTTAATAAAGAGACTGTCCTTTCCCCACTTTATGGTTATGGATGTTTTACCATAGATCAGGTGCTGGTGTTTACAAGGATTTATTTCTAGACTCTTAATTCTCTTCCATTTGGTCCATGTATCTATTTTCGTGCCAATATCATATTGTTTTTAACACTATGGCTTTATTTAAGTTTGAAGGCAGGTAAAGTGATGCCTCCATTGCTCTACTTTAATTTAGAGTTGCTTTTGCGGTTTGAGGTCCTGGTGGTGTGTGATATCTTTTTGTGTATTATATATACATATCTGTCTATTTTCTATGATGAAGATACTACCCTTTGTCATAAATATCTTGTTATTTCCAATGTGTGGTACAGTTTAATCATATAGTAGTTTTGATGTTTCTAATTTGTATATCAAACTAATTTTTATTGTTCCTTACTTTTAATATTTTTACTTAAGAATAGCTTCTGTCTTTAATACTCATATTTTCTTGTAACTCTGTTTTGTATTTTTATTTACATATTGAACTATTTGAAATTTATTTTATTAGTGTTATTTTACGACTAATGACATAACTGATTTTTAAAGCCATTAACCAGTTTACCCACTAATATTTACTAATATATTATGCTTTATTCCTCCAATTATTTGAAAGGTTTATTTTACATACTTTGGTTGCTTTTCTATTCTCTTTCATTATTCTTTTTTACTTATTTTATGACATTAACACATTTTAATTATTGTGGTTTTATAAATATTTTAACAATGCCTAATTGCTCCTTTATAAAATAAAATTGTAGATCCTTATTCTTTAAATTAGAGTGATCTTCAGAATCACTTTTCATGTCACAAAATAATACTATTGTGAAATTAATTGGAATTACCTTAAACTTATGTATTATTAAGAATGCCTAGAAATAAAATTTATTTCACTTTTGTTCCTTTCTTTAGTGTATTTTAATAAAATCGTACAGTATTTTTGCATAAGTCCTGAATGTTCCTTTTTTTAGTTTAGTCTTATGTATATTCCTTATCTGTTTGACTAAAACCTCATTTTTAAAAATGCTATTTGTTGTATCAAAGTGTCCAAAAGAGACATTGATGCTTTTGTTGAAATGGTAGCCAGTGCTTATTTTTTTGTATTTGCCAGCTTTTTTGTGTAACTTATTACTTTGAACAGATTTTTAGTAAATTCCCTTGATTTTGCAAAGAGAAAAATCATTTGCTACCAGGAAATTACAGCTTTGTCTATTGCCACTACTTGCCTCTCTCTTTTTAGGAATTTATTTTATTGCATTGGATAAAACTTCCAGAAAATTCATAATTGTGGCAATGGCCTATGTGAATGGCAATGGCCTCTAATGAAAATTCCTCTGGTGCTCCCACACTGAATACAATCCTCACTAGTTTAAAATAGTGCTTCTTTCTCAAGTCAAGAATTATACTCTTTTAAAAATACAAAAATTGGTATTTGGTTTAGCCATATTTATTATGATGCGTATGTGTTTTTTTCCCCTCCTCTGGCCTTCTTATGTAATACATTTTAAAAGCAGTTTTCCTAATATTAACACACACTTTCATTCTTTAGAAAATCATGCAACTTAACAATGAAACATGATTTTGATGTAATATCAGATTCCGGCTTCTATATTTTCTTTCTGATTGTACAGTGGGGAAATGGTTTGTATTTTTCTTTTGGACTACGGTTGTCTAGTTTTAAAGCTAGCATTATGATAGCTTTATAAAACTAATTAGAAAACTTTAGATCTTCTATCCTTTCAAACAGTTTAAGAGAATTATGTTCTTCAAAGTTGGAAAAAAAATTGTTCATAAGAACATGTGAACCAGAGCTTTTGGCGAGTAAGACAACACTTTTCATTTCTTTCTTTATTATTTTTTTCTACTATGCTGTCTGCTTCATCTCGAGTCAATTCTCGGCATTTCTGTTTTCCCAGAAAATCATCCATTTCATTGAGATTTTCATATGTTTAGAGTCGTGCGTAGTATTCCCTTATAATTCTTTCAAACTTTTTTTATCTATATTTTGTATACTTGCATCTTTTATTTTATTTTTATTTAGACTTGTAGGGTTTGCTTTATTTATTCAGTGGTGATTCTAAAAAGTCCAAATATTAGACATTTAAAATAAATTTTACTTTCTTCTTCTTTCACAATAAATTTGTTTTTCTTCATTTTTCTCTCCTTCTTTCCTAATGCTCAGTTTGCTATTGTTTTCACATGTTTCAGTTGAATGACTATGTTGTATTCTTCCTTGCTTTATAACAATTATAATATAAGAGTATGCAGTTGTCCCTGAGTGTGTGTGGCAACACCCAGATTCTTTCATAAGCAGCTTTCTCATAAATATTTTCAAAGTAATTATTTACATTGTATTTTGTCTTAATTTATGAGATTGGGTTTGTTTTATTTAAACTAGCATTAGTAATTTGTAGTTTTTTTCTTTTGTAAATATATAGTGTGATTAGTTGGTATTCGTGTGTCATGAACATTTTGAAATAAAGTGGGTTCCATTTTTTGGTTTCACATTTGATATATGTCTATTTTATTATTAGCTTTCAGACCTGACTATATTATAATCTTAATTATTTGTGAGTCTTACATCTCTTAAGAATGATATATGAAAGTATATCATTTATTCTCATTTTTAATTGATATTCTTTATGTGTTCTTATGCAATATATTTAGCAGTGTGTATAAATTATACTAACATGTTCATTTTGAAATATATGACATAATAGAATAGCCTTTTTCTGTTTAAGTATTGTCTTTCATTCTACTTTGGTATAAATATTTTCATTCATCTTTATCAGCATTGAGTAAATTTTTTTAAAGATTTATTTTATTTATTTATGCATTCAAGAGCTGGGGTGCAGGCCAAAGGTGCAGGGTGGAGGGGGGTGAGAGGATTCACTAGAGGCAGAGTGGGGAGCAGAACAGGCAGTTGTATGAGAAGCACTGTAAGGAGCAACAGCGACCGCAGGGGGCTCAGGAACTGGACATCAGTTTGGAGGCAATTATGGCCCTTTTCAAATACTGAAACGCAGAAAAACAATTTTTTTTCTACTCAGAACTGTCTAAAAAGGAGATGATTTTTGTCATGAGAAATATATTTTTCTTCCACTAGTTCTATGGACTTGACTTCAACTTCCTTATTGCACCTATTATGTCAACTCTAGATGCCCCATATTTGTGACTTCTTAAAGTGTTTATTTCAGGGATTTTCAAAGTTTCAGAATGAATCTATAAATAATATAACAGTTATCTATATACCTAATTTCCAGTTGTATTAGGTGTCAGCATTTTTGCAGATCTGCTCCAAACCTCTCTAATTAAGAAGCAAACTTTTAAAGATGTGATTAAAAACCTTTGCCACTACTGAGCCTGTTCTTTGTCCTCCCTCAAAGTTCACACTGCCCTGAAGTTGGCATCAGTCTTTCCCATCCATGTTCTTATGTGTTTATTGCACATATATAATTGATTAAAAAAAATAACTTTTGGGCCTCCCTGGTGGTGCAAAGGGTTAAGTACCGCACTATGAAGCAATCCGAAGCCTCTGCAGCACGAGTTCGATCCCCAGCCGGTCAGAGAGCAATCCACATGGCGAAGCAGACCTCTCCTGACTCGCATGCTGCTCAGTCTGCCTGTTCTGTTCCCCACTCTGTCTCTGCTGAATCCTCTCACCCTGCGCATCTCTCGCCTGTACCCCAGCTCTTGTATGCATAAATAAATAAATCTTCAAAAAAAAATAAATTAACTTTTATCCTAAGCTACTTTCTTGTTCATACCCCTTCAGTGACTCCCCACTATCTTTCCTAGAGGCTTTCAAATCAAGTTATCTTCTGAACCCCACTGGGACTTTCAGAAATATAGAGATTCCAGAGTTGTCCTTGGAGACTTTTCAATGTCCAGGATGTGTTGGCCTGGAACCGCTGACTATGAGGCTGCATAATTCTCAGTTGTGGGGGTGTCCTGTGCATTGTAGAATGTTCAGCAGCACCAGTTGCTTCTTTTCACTAGATGTCAGTAGCACCACCCCCTCTCCTGTTGTAACAACCAAATACGTCTCCAAACATTGCCATATTAACCATGTCATTTGTTTCCTGTAGTTCTGATGCTTTAATATCTGGGGGCTTCCTGACCCTGGAGAGAGTTTGACAATTCCTAGAGAAAGTAAGCAGTCCCTGCCACCCCCACCAAGCATGCTTTTCAATAAAAATACAATTGATCTAGAACTCACACTACAGTCCTCTCCTATGTAGGACTCTGACACTCCAGGATACTATACCCTAATCCTAATCACTGCAGGGCCAGGGGCAGCCTTTATGTCTCAGAGCCCACTGAAATGTGCAAATTAGCCAATCCTTAACCTTACCCTGCCTTGCCTGTTCCTCCCTTTGGGAACCACAATAAAGACCCATGCCCACAGCTTGCCTCTTTTCCATCTGACTCCTGCCTCACCCTGGTGCTGCCCCATATGGCCTTCCCTCTATAGCGATCCCTCTCCTTTTTGGATCTATGAGGAATGCACTCAATTTTCTATGGCAGCTGTTTCCTGATCTTTTGGCCTTACTCTACTTCAAATTTTCTATTAATGTATTTTAAAGCAATTGCCAAGTGTCTTCTCGTTCAAAATTGCCTTAGGTTGCGATTGACTGGTTAGCCTGTAAGCTGGAAATCTATATTTTAAAAAATTTACCTAGGTGATTGACATCAACACTTTTGGGGAAACCTAACCTTTAGATTTTAAATTCTTTCTTTGAGAAAGCACTGTGCTGCTTTCTTCCCCTTATTCTGTGACCTGACCCTTGACTACATACAGATCCTTCTCGCACCCAAGCCTTTGCTCTAAACACAAACCCAGCACTTCCAGTGACCTCCTGGACTTCCAATCTCAGGTATTTTTTTTAAATTTTGCTTCTTGAAGAAATTGTCACCACTTCTTAGTCGGTACACATCTGAAACTGCTAAGCCACTCTTCTCCTGACTTAATGCTTTATTACCCACCTTAAAACATGAGGTAATAATGCAAATTTATGCCCTCATAATACATGTCAAGGCACTTATCACAGTTTAGTTTTATGTCTGCTTCTATGATTAGTTGATCCCTGCCTCTCTCCCACACTAAAACAAAAACTTCACCTGGTAAAAGATCAAGTCTATTTTTTGCTCATCATAATATGTCTGACAATAAACATTTGGTGATAAATGAAATAGTTGATTAATTAATTAACCAATTATTTGCTGTTTTATCTTGTCTTCTCAAGTTGACATCAAGCTGCTGCATGTTATTTCGTTTCCATGTTCTCTTCCACCTTATGAATATAGCATAAATGGTATATATTGAAACAAAAGTCAACTGTTTATATTATCAATTGTACTTTACAGAGATGGGCTCAGATGCCAGGTACTTGTTTTACTTTTTGTTTTTAAGAGTGAGCCGGGGCCTCCCCGGTGGCGCAGCGGTTGAGCGCTGGGTTGCGAAGCTGCCCGCAGCCTCTGCAGCGCAGGTTCGATCCCCGGCTGCTCCCCGGCCACCAGAGGAGGGTCCCACATGGCGCGCAGACCTCTCCTGCCGCCCGCTGCTCCCCTCAGCAGTGTACTTCGGTCCTTCTGCCTGCTCTGCTCCCCGCTCTGGCTCTGGTGAATTCTCTCACCCTCCCGCGCTTCTGACTGTACCCAGTGCATGTATAAACAAAACAAAAACAAACAAACAAATAAATAAATAAAATAAAAACATGCCTCTATTAAAAAAAAAATTAAAAAAAAAGTTTAAAAAAAAAAAAGAGTGAGCAGACTCCCTCTGAGCAACAATAGCAACATTAAAAACAATTGTACTTAAAAATAAATATATTATTTATGGCAAAACTAGGTCATCTCTTATCCAGAAAGGACAGATTTAATTGAAAGTGAACATTATTTCCCCAAACCAAAAACTATCCTTGCATCTACCAAAAGTCAGGATACTTCCTAGAATTGAACAATATTAGTATATTTTTTTTCTGCCATTTTAAATTTCTGGTGCATATTCCAAGAAACCCTGAATGAACCCTAAGAGAAAAAACAAACATGCTCTCCCACCTCAGTAACTTCATTTTTTACATCTAGAGAAAATAACCCTTTCAAAGACTAGGATATTGTTTCTTTCTGAGTGATAATTCTATGTGCTTAGAAAATGCTGACTTGACAGTTCACTGTGAACTCCTACTTGCAGGCCCACCCATGGGACATGTGGTGTCTCTGGGTTGTTTGTAGACCCTACATCACTGCACCCCTGGGGGCTGAGGTGGGCGCAGACACAGGCTTATTTACCAGCTTCTTCTTGCTGTGCTTCCTGCCTCCATTGTTTTAATGGATCTAAGATCTAATTGTTTCCCAACTCTTAATTGCTATCTAAAAGGTTTGAACACCTAAAATAAAATGTTGACTGTGAAGGTAGTCTACAGGCTATAATTAGAAAAAGTCCGATCTCCTTTCTCAAACAATAAATAAGAGACACCCTGACAGATCTTCAGTATCAAGGGAATTTTTAACCATAATTTGAATAATAACTGCCAGCATCAGGACCCCCCCCCAAAAAAAAAAAACAAAAAAAAAAAAACTCTCTGTTCTTTCTTAGATGTACAAACCTTCAAATTTCCTTGAGAAAATAAACCTGCATTTCAAAATTTATATTCTCAGGTTGGAAAACAAAAGTACACTCATTATTTCTTAAATCAGAAAAGCCTTGTTAGGCTCCAGAGGTGATCGCTAATCCAAAAGCCAGGATGAGAACTGACATCTGCTTCTCCACACCGTCTGCACACAGAAGCAGTTGATCCCAGACAGCAAGAATCATGTTGAGTTCACACAGTAGTCCTTGCCCTTTGTCTGCTGCTTCTTGTGCCACTGCCCCTCCACCCCCACCTCTACCCACCCTGTCTCTTTCCCCTCTCATCTGATGCCAGCCAGTGTCCTTCCCTTGTGTCTGTCTCCTCTCGTCTCTCCTTCGCCCTCCCTCTCTCTCCTCTCCTGAGCCCTGTAATGATTCCTTTCCTTTCCCTCCTACTGAACTTGGAACTGTCTACATCCTTGTTTAAAGTTTGGATCTGCCATAGATCTCTATAAAATAAGATCCACTAAAATAAAATAGATGCATAGAGGCCCTCAGAGCCAAAGTTAAAGGAAGCTAAGAACTGCTTCTCTATTATGATATTCCAGCCTCCGTTCTTGGTCACAACTACAGTGATTGTAGTTCTCTCTTGTCCTCAGCAGCTTCCAAGTCCTAGAAGCCTATACATGTTTGAAGAGGATGAAAATCTCAGCACCTTCACTGACCAGCAGCTCAAGAGATAGGACTTCTCTGTCTGGTTAAGGCTACTGATGCCTATAACTCAGGGACAAGAATTTGAGACACCTCCAGCATGCTCATCTCCTAGACTTCAAAATTCTCGGCTTGAGGTCATATGGAATTTATAGATGATCATTCCACTCTCTCTTTGTTTAATCCCCATTTTCCTTCATGTGTTTCCATATCTGAAAATATGGCCAGAAGCATCTCTCTGTTTTTACTGTTGGAAAAATGCTACAGAGAAATTAGTTCCCCTTGAACAGAATCTGACATACTATTTTTTAAGAAAAAAATATGTATGTGTATATATAAGCAGAGGAAGAAAGTTTATAAGTATCATTAGCTTTTGCTCCTGAAAACAAGAAGAGATTCAGAGATCTTAGTTTGCATGTGATCCAGAATCATTAAGGTGCACAGATGTGAGTGTTCCGAGGGGGTGATGTGTTGGGAGGAGGAGTGTGCTTTGCATTTCAGAGATCACTTATTTCCAAAGGTCAATTTATGAAAACTCTTTTTTTTTTTTTAGGAATTTTTTTTTTTCCTAAAGATTTATTTATTTATTTATACAAGCACTGGGTACAGTCAGAAGCGCGGGAGGATGAGAGAATCCACCAGAGCCAGAGTGGGGAGCAGAGCAGGCAGAAGGACCAAAGTACACTGCTGAGAGGAGCAGCGGGCCACAAGAAAGGTCCACGCGCCATGTGGGACCCTCCTCCGGTGGCCGGGGAGCAGCCGGGGATGGAACTGGCGCTGCAGAGGCTGCGTGCGGGCAGCTTCACAACCCAGCGCTCAACCGCTGCGCCACCGGGGAGGCCCAGTTTATGAAAACTCTTATAAAAGAACCATGCATAAGCATGTTTTGATGAAGATCACTTTGAAAAATACAGCTTTGAGGTAAAATTGAAATATAATGAGTTGTCCCTAATACAAGTATACAATTGGATCAATCACTGTAAAGTCATAAAGTTGTTCTTTAAATATTTTAGAACAATTTTATGCTCCACCACAAAATAAGGGGCAGATACAGAGATTTCCCTTATTCCCTCTACCCCCCACACATACACAACCTCCCCCATTATCTTCATTCCCCACCAGAACAAAACGTCATTTACAACTGATGAGCCTACACTGACATATTATCACCCAAAACCATAGTTTATCTTAAGGTTGACTCTTGGTATTACATAGTTAACGAGTTGAAAGAACTGTATGATGACATGTATCAATTATTGTAATATACAGAGTAATGTCACTGCTCTGAGGATGAATAAGTAGAACACAGATCATTTTTTTTTTTTTGAAAAGGTATGTTCTGATTCGACAAAGTAGGCAGCATTATCTCCAGACCAAATGTAAAAGTAGAAATCATAAGACCTGAATCCAAATTTCTGTTTCCCTCTGAGGTTCACTGATAACTCATCAGCCTCTCTAAATCCCTTTCTCTCTTAATCTCCTAATAAAGGTTTCGCCTTTAATTTATCTTTTTTTCTTTTTGTTTTACTGACACCATACTATATGGTGTGTAGTAAATACCATGAAACTAATCTAAAATGGGATCTATTTGTGTGTGTAGACCATAAGAAACAGCTAAAATAATTTGGGGCAGTATGAATTCAATCTTATTTCAGCCTCCCTCCCACCCTAAACCTGATAAGCCAGAAGAAAGCTAATGCTGGTGAAGACTATCACTGGGTAATAAACTTCATCTTATGTTACCTCCCTCCCCATCAGTTTGTGCCCACAATGGCCTTCTTTCAGTTCATTGAAGATCTGAGGCATTTTCTTCCCTCAAGATCTATGCAGTTCCTTTTCTCTCCATCTTTGATTTTCCCTATCCATTCTTTCCCTGGATATCCCCTTTGTATCTTTTCAGCTCTCAAGTTCAATGGAATGTCCTTTATTTATTTGTGCATACAAGAACTGGGGTATAGGCAGAGGGGTGAGAGGATTCACCAGAGACAGAGAGGGGAACAGAACAGGCAAATCAGCGGAAAAACACTGCTGAGGGGAGCAGCGGGCGAGTCAGGAGAGGTCTGCTGCGCCATGTGGGTTGCTCCTGGGCCGGGGATCAAACTCATGCTGCAGTGGCTGTGGATAGCTTCACAGTGTTGTGCTTAACCCCTTGCACCACCAGGGAGGCCCCTGGAATGTCCTTCTTATGATGACTGACTCAACTGCTCCCTGTTATGGCATCTCATCAAATCGTGTCCCCTCCCCGCCAGATTTGTGCTGTCTGATAATTTCTAGTAGCTGCAAGTAGTTATTTAAATTTAAATGAGTTAAGTTTAAATAAAATTCAACATTAAGTTCCTCAGCAGGTGACCCACAGTGACTGCGCCCACTCAGCACAGGTAGCAGTGGCCGCTCTATGAGACAGCACCTCACAGAGCATCCCGTCATCACAGCAGTCTCCACTGAAGAGCACTCTATCTGGATCACTTTTTTTTTTTTTTAATAGAGGCATGTTTATTTATTTGTTTGTTTGTTTGTTTTGTTTATACATGCACTGGGTATAGTCAGAAGCATGGGAGGGTGAGAGAATTCACCAGAGCCAGAGCAGGGAGCAGAGCAGGCAGAAGGACCGAAGTACACTGCTGAGGGGAGCAGCGGGCGGCAGGAGAGGTCTGCGCGCCATGTGGGGACCCTCCTCTGGTGGCCGGGGAGCAGCCGGGGATAGAACCAGTGCCGCAGAGGCTGCGGGCAGCTTCGCAACCCAGCGCTCAACCGCTGCGCCACCGGGGAGGCCCTATCTGGATCACTTTTAACTTCTCCTTTATGTTTATGTTCATTGGCACAGGAATTTTTTTATTAGTCATTTCATGTTTGCCTCCATGTGGACTGTATATTCTGAGTGCAAAACTTAGAAAATAGAAAATATTGATCAGTGCTTTGGCACAAAGTAAGAACTCAATAAATACTTTTTTTTTTTTGAATGAAAGAATAGTATGGGTAAGTCCAAATTTAGTAGATTAAGAAAATACACAGGGAGGAAATAAATGTGCAGCTAAGCAGTGCCCTCCTATTTTTTTTTTGCTTGTAATATGCTTTAATTTTCTCAAAAATACTTCTGAATTTGTAGCATGCTTTCTTTTTCTTTTCTTTTTTTTAGTATTTTTTTAATTCTTTAAATTTTAATTTTTTAATTTTTTATTTTAACATTTATCATTTTTCACATTTTTAGACAATATTTGCCTCCCTTCTCCCCCTCAGATTGAGTTCCCATAGAATTTCCTCCCCCAAGGCACCCATGCACCTTCCCACAGTCCCCTGTGCTCCTCCCTCCATCCCTCTCACCCCTCTCCCTCCTCCTCCCCTGCAGGATGTCTCTGGTTTATAATTATCTGCTTTTGCTTTGTTGTGTTTTGTACTGTTATTTTTTTTAAACTGGTGTCTTATTTGGTTCCCCTATATTCCTGTTATAAGTGAAACCATGCAATGTTTTTCTTTTTCCTTCTGACTTATTTCACTGAGCATAATTCCTTCTAGCTCCATCCACGTTGCTGCGAATGGCATGAGTTTATCTTTTTGATTGCTGAGTAATATTTCATTGTGTATAATACCACATCTTCTTGATCCAGTCATCTATTTTTGGGCATTTGGGTCATTTCCAGATTTTACCTATTGTAAATAGTGCTGCAATGAACATAAGTGTACAGGTGGTCTTTTGAATCACTGTTTTTGTGTCCTTTTGGGTAGATTTTTAGTAGTGGAATTACCCTCCTATTTTTTATTCTAGTGGGCAAAAAAAAGAAAGAAAAAGTACACTGGGAAGAAAAAAGTATTTTGGATTTTCCCAGTTATTGTGGAGCAAAGGTATTTCTGTCTACTTTTCTCCTAACATCAACTGAAAGCAGTAAGAAGATGCACAAAATACAGAAGAGAAAAAGCCATCCTCAATTGAAACAGAAGAATCTGCACCACAAATCACAAGTGATGAAATATAGCTGCTCAACAGGGTCAAAGTGGATCGAACTGGAGGCAGACATCAAGAGTAAACATCCTCACAGTCTAATGCCAAGTTCTCCAAATGTAGTTCCTCCAGTAGTTTCATCCCCTCAAAGAACCAAAAAACACTGGGAACATCCCCCAATCCCATTCCATGATAGATGCCAGGGTAGCTGGGGCCAAACAATAAAGTATAGTGTTACTTGACTGAAAGTCAGTGGTCTGTATGCCAATCACCACTAACTGAAATGAAATACACACTAAATCGCCTCTCAAAGTATTCACACATGAAATACGTAGTCATTTGTGGCGGGAGGGTAAATGAGCTCTTAGCCGAGACCCTCTCCATAGTTAAAGGAAAACTGTCTTAGGTCCTGTGGAATGTGCTCCTGTATTCCTCATCCAATTTTTTAGCAAATGTTTAATGCAGAGAAAAAGTGCCCCCATTTAAATATAAGTCATAATCAGAAAAAAGGCAGCCTGAGCAATAGGCATGGCTATAACTAGACAGAGGTGTCATTTCTTTGATTTCCAAGAGACAATATCTACTGTCTGAAGATGATTAAAAGAAAAAGATGTGTGTGGTCAAGCAACTGTATGAATAGGTATATCAAGTGAAAAACACAACAAAGTACACATGACAAAAGAAGAAAAACAAAGGAAGGTGATATGCAAAGGAAAGTCTTTAATTTTCTTTTTTTGTATTGTTTTTGGCTGGTTTTGGTGTAAGGGCAATACTGTTTTGTTTTTGTTCTTTTAAATGTGTTGAGAAGGGTTCCATCCTATTTTTATGGAAAAGATTGGGTAGAATTGGTGCTGGTTCTTTAAATTTTTGATAGAATTTTCCAATGATACATCTATGTCTGGAGATTTATTTTCCAAGGAGTTTTTATATAAATTCAATTTCCTTAATAGTTATAGGGTTATTTGAATTTCATAGTGGGTGACTTGTGATAGTTTGCATTTTTCAAGGAATTAATGTGCTTCATCTAAGTTGTCAAATGGAGAGTGTATGGAGATGTTTGGAGTTTTTTACTATTATCCTTTTCATATCTATAGGGGTGATCCCCTGTTTCACTTCTGTTGTTCGTAATTGTGTCTTCTCTATTTCTTTTTCAGCCTTGCTAGAGGTTTCTCCATTTTATTGCTCTTTTCAAATAAGTGTTTTTTTCCTCCATTGGTTTTCTGTTTCCAATATAATTGATTTATGCTCTGTATTATTTTCTTCTTTCCACTAGCTTTGGGTTTGGTTTGTTCTTTTTCTAGGTTCTTAAAGTACAAGCTTTAATTGCTGATTTGAGACTTCTCATCTTTTCTAAGTATGTAGTGCTTAGTGCTTATAAGTTTGTCAACACTGCTTTAGCTATGTCACATATTTTTCTGTCTATTCAAATTATTTATTATAAGTATTATCTATGCAGACTCTTTTTTTAGATGAGAATATTAAGCATCTGGAAAAGTTAAGGAGCATATAGAAATAAATACAGCCAACTTCTGACATTTAGGACTAGACTATCAGGTCTTCAGCCTGATACTGCAGTCGTCTTAACCTCACATAGAAGATAATGGCAGCATAAAAATCACTTAAAGACTTTTTTAGGTATTCAATTAAAAAAAATACAAGTTTTAAGATAGGACCCACCTGTTTTAAAGATAATAGGCCTTAGAATAAAAGAAGCTTTCTTTGTGAAATTAAGATTTAAAATGTTATCTCTTTCTTCTTTCAGATAATTATATTATCACTCCTTTTTTTCAGCTTCATTGAGAAATAATTGACATACATATTGTTGTACAAGTTTAAGGGGTACAGCAGAGTGATTTGGTTTACATATTTTGCAAAATGATGACCACAATAGGTCCAGCTAGTATCAGTCTTCTCATATAGATACAATAGAGAGGAAAGGAAAAGAAAAAAGGAATTTCCTTGAAATGTGAACTTTTAGAATTAGTCTCTTAACTTTCTTCCCTAGCATACAGAAATGTTAGCTATAGTTGTCATGTTATCTCAACCACATCCCAACCACAGTGCTTATAAATGGAATCTTATAAATGGAATTTGGTACCTTTGATCACATTCCTTCAATTTCTTCATCCATGCCTTGCATCTCTGGTCTTTTTTATGAATGGCAATATTTTATCTTTTTTATAGCTTAATGGTATTCCATTGTGTGTTTGCGCTGCATGGTCCTTTTACCACTCTTTTGCTGCTTGGCATTTAGGTTGTTTCCATAACTTTGCTATTGTAAATAGTGCTGCATTGAGCATAGGGGTGCATCTATCCCTTTGAATTCCAGGGGAACCAGTATGGAAGTTTCTTAAAATATTAAAAACATATCTACCATATGATGCAGCACTTTTACTCCTAGGCATCTATCCAAAAAATAGAAAAATAAAAATAATTTTTACAAAGTCTTTAAGAGAAACGTGAATACTATAAGGAAAAAATACTTAGGGGTAGGGCCCAAGAAATCATTTTCATGAAGAATGCACATAACTAACAAATGTGGGGAAAATAACCCCTTGCTCAAGTGACTGAAGAAATCAGAATAAGAGCAATTCTAATAATGAAAAATTTGTTGAGTAAATATTGGCATGCCCATAAGATAGAATCTCTTACAGTTAAGGAATACTTAATTCCCTGGGAAATACTCATAATTCATCATTAACTACAAAACAAAAAACAGATTTACAAAGTAGTTTTTAACTACTATTTTAATAGGTTAAAATATTTAGAGAAATAATCCATAAAGCTAACACATTAAAGTATCAGCTTGCAAATATCACTTGATAATTAGGTATTGGATCTATGGTTAATTTTTACTTTTCATCTTTAATTTTCAGTTTTACTTTCCTATTTTCAAAAATGTTTTTAAGATTTATTTATTTTTATACAAGAACCAGGGTACAGGCCAGATGTGCGGGAGGATGAAAGGATTCACCAGAGACAGAGCGGGGAACAAAACAGGCAGACTGATGAAATACACTGCTGAGGGGAACAGCAGGCGAGACAGGAGAGGTCTGCTCACCATGTGGGTTGCTTGGAGGCCGGCGGGGATCGAACTGGCATTGCAGAGGCTGCAGACAGCTTCACAGTGTGGCGCTCAACCACCTGCACCACCAAGGAGGCCCTCAAAATGTATTTTAAAAAGCAAACTCATATATAAAACAGAACAATGAATATGTTAGGGATTTCTCCTAGAGATGACTTCAGTTGCTTAATGACGTCATCTGATACACAGTCTCTTTAACTTTCTTTTCTGCCAGTCGTAGCATTTTGGTTTTTATTTTTGTGCTTGTTATTTCATCATTGCATATTGACTATATGCACCTCCTGGTACCATACCAGCACTCTGGATAGATAGAAGAAGGAGGAGACCCCACCTTTAGGCTATACCCGCTTATCAGGACTGGTTCCCAGAAACTCCCTTTAACAGACTTGCTTACATTTCACATGCCCGACCACAAATCCGCAATAAGGAGAGCCAAAGAATAAATATTCCATTTTCCAGGCTCTGTAGTAGATGATGGCAAGAAAAAGAGGGCGTTAGGAATGAATCTCGGATGAGCCAACTGCAGTTTTTGCATAGTATTTTTATGTAGAAAATTGAAAGCATATTTTGTAGAGTGCATCAATAGAATGTAGTGACAGCCAAAATATGCAAGAACCATGTTTTGCAAACCCTGTAAAAAGCATTTGTGACATTTGACCATTAAAAGGAGTTAGGAGATGTACTTACAAACTATTCAGGCTCTGATCCCTACATTGCAGGGGTGCGACACTATAAATTATATGTCTCTTTGCTGAAAAAAGATTAGAAGATTGATGTCAAGTACATATGTGTCTACCATAAACTCCTTCACAGGCACTTTGTTGTATGTGACAGGGAAGAAAACTTTCAAGCTGTGTTTGGTTACATGAATCCTAGGTCAGCCATCCACTGACTGCAAAAAAAAAAAATGATCAAAAAACAGGATTAGCTGTACAACTGAAGGCAGCAAGCTGTCAGACAAAGAGCAAAGCTGGGTGGGGTGGGCGGTCAGACTACAAAACAGCTGTGTGCCCTTGAACACATAATCAACATTAACCATCATAGTTTCCTAATCCATAAGATCAGGGAGTGCGGGCAGGATCGCTTAAGCACTCTGAGCATGAAGTGACTGCATCCTATTATAAGTGATGTCTTCTGAACATTAATAACTGCAAAGGTAATGAATCACACTAAATTTCTCGATGTGAGCTGAAAGAAAGGAACACAAAGAGATCTGGAGAACAGAGATATGAGGAGCCGTTGGCTCTGTGTCAGCCACCATCAGTCACATAAATGGTATACTCCACGGGAGAAACATAAGCAGATATAAACTCCTAGAATTCAGTAGAACACCACTGACATTACTTTTGTGCAAGTGGAGGAAAGGCTTCACAATGCTGTTGATTGACTCTACACACCAACTCAAGATTTGAAGTCCTTCTTCATCTCACTTCACCAGCTAGAGAGAATATTCCTCGAGTGAAATGAATCATGATGGTCAGGAAGCTGTCACTGATACTTAGCTAAAATCTTTCAGTCTAGGAATCAAGGCTAGACAAGGAACCCTACCTTGGTATCACCAAAGTATTTCAATCTTCAGGTGTCGATGAAAGCCATGGCTGTCAGCACAGGCTCTGATGGAGCTGGAATTCTTATACCGCCTCTGACAGCTGTAACGTTCATCCTGCTGCTTAATCTCCGTGTACTTTCATTTCTCATCTGTAAAACAGAGGACAATAATTGTACCTACACATTGAAACTGGGTGAAATTAAGAAATTTTTAGCCCAATACCTAACCTCTAAATAGCAGTTATCCGAGAGGGAAGTTTAAATTCTTTAAGCAGAGCAAAGAATTTGCAACTAAGTTTATCAACTGTTATGTAGTTACTAACCTATAATGGATTTAATTTGGGAATCAGGTTTCTCTATGCAGAAATATACAGAAATCACAAAAGTAGAAAACATACCATAGAGAATATATGCAGTGTGCAAACAGTTGTTGCCTGAAGTCCTAGGGTGTTTCCTAGCACAGGTGAGCTACTTCTGCTCCTGGGGAGGAGGCACAGAACAAGAGAGGAACAAGATCTGGACAAAGCCTAAGTAGAAATGTATCTTTGGATTGACCCTGGACTATAACTTTCAGCAGACACTGGCAATTTAATTGGAAATGGTCATGCAAACAGAATTGGAAGTATAATAACACTATTGCTTATTTCTGTTCCTCTTGTTGAAAGGCTGTCCTGCGTCTCTAAGACGTGGTTCACTTCCTTATGGGTTATTAAATTGACTTTCAAATCAGTGTGTAAAGACTGAGTAATTCAGTAAATGGTGTGGATACAGCTGGCTAACCCTTTGGAAAAACAAAGTTACAGCCCTATCTCAAACTCAAATAAACTGCAAATGGGTTAAATCTGGAAAGAAGTGAGGAAACACGAAACTATCAGAAGAAAATACAGGTGAATAGCAACAAATTGCAGGAAAAGGCTTTATGACCATAATATTTATAGCAGAAATTATAATGAAAAGTATGATTTTTTGTGCCATTAAAAGATTTTAAAGGTCCCTTTATAAAGATCTTCCATGTTGGTGAACACATGAAGAGTTGAGGGAGAATGGCACACCTGGAGAGGACATGGAAACTCCCCGCCTTTTCCCATCCCCCTTTGCAGCTCTTCATCTGGCTATTGATTCCCACTCACTTTCATTCTGCTATTTGGCTTTAAATCCCTACTTTTCATACAAATTCTTATCTCTGACAAATTCTAATATTTATCCCTAGCAAATTATCAATGACATACTTGAACATTTAAATCAAGGATGTTAATTGTAGCATAGTTGGGAATCTCAGTATGAAAAGTTAAGGGCACATCTATCACCTGAGGCTGGTTAATAAGCTAAGATTTAGTCCACAGGATAAAACACTATGAAACTGTTTTTATTAAGTAATGTATTGATGCAGAATGACATCAGAATTTAAAAAGGATTTTAAAATAGGGTTTGGTGTAAGTCATATCAAATTTCATGCCATGTTTTGTATTTTTAACATTCACACACTTTAACACTCACAGCACTCACTAGTAAATGGTTAAAAATAAGTATTCCCCTTGCCATAGTCCTTAGCACAGTCAGGATCTTAAAAAACAAAGAATGACTGAAATGTTGTCACAGACCAAAGAGCCTGGGGACACACAACTAAATACAATGCAGTATTCTGGTTGCATCCTGAAACAAAAATAGGACATTATTTTTTTTTTTTAAGTAGTGTTTTTTTTTTTTTAAGATTTTTATTTATTTATTTATTTATTTATAGAAGCACTGGGTACAGTCAGAAGCGCGGGAGGGTGAGAGAATTCACCAGAGCCAGAGCAGGGAGCAGAGCAGGCAGAAGGACCGAAGTACACTGCTGAGGGGAGCAGCGGGCGGCAGGAGAGGTCTGCGCACCATGCGGGACCTTCCTCTGGTGGCCGGGGAGCAGCCGGGGATTGAACCCGTGCTGCAGAGGCTGCGGGCAGCTTCGCAACCCAGCGCTCAATTGCTGCACCACCAGAGAGGCCCAAAATAGGACATTATTAATGGAAAACCGGTAGAATCCAAATAAAGCTTGGAGGTTTTTTTTTTTTTTAAGATTTATTTATTTATGCATATAAGAGCTGGGGTACAGGCCAGAGGTGTAGGGGGCAAGAGGACTCACAGGGACGGACTGGGGAACAAAACAAGCAGACTGACTGAAATACACTGCTGAGGGAAGCAGTGGGCGAGTCAGGAGAGGTTTGCTGTGCCATGTGGGTATACCCCCCCCGCCAGGGATCAAACTGGTGCTGCAGTGGCTGTGGACAACTTCAACCCCCTGTGCCACCAGGGAGGCCCAAAGCTTGAAGTTTAGTTAACAGTGATGTACCAATGTCAGTTTCTTGGTTTTCACAAATACACCACAATAGTATAAGGTGTGAACAATGGGGAAATCTGGGTGAAGGTTATATGGGAACTCTTTATAGTATATTTGCAACTTTTATGAAAATCAAAAATATTCCAAAAGGTTTATTAAAAATACCAAAACATTTTTGAAATTGTTTGTACTTGAGGAATCAGATTGGGATGAGAGGGCTAAAACTTTAAGATGCCAGTTACATAATTTTTCATGATGCTTTCCTCTGTAATAAAGGATATGTTGATTTAAAAATAGAATGATATGACCAAAGTACATTTGTAAACATGGAACAGTAAGAAAAACCAAATTATGATGGAAATTTATTTGAAATTTAATTATGAAAAACATTTAAATATGTTTAAGTTGGGAATTTGATTTTGTTTACTCTTATTTTCTTTTTTTCTCTTTTTTTTTAATATGGAGGCATGTTTTATTTATTTATTTGTTTGTTTGTGTGTTTGTTTTGTTTATACATGCACTGGGTACAGTCAGAAGCGCGGGAGGGTGAGAGAATTCACCAGAGCCAGAGCGGGGAGCAGAGCAGGCAGAAGGACCGAAGTACACTGCTGAGGGGAGCAGCGGGCGGCAGGAGAGGTCTGCGGGCCATGTGGGACCCTCCTCCGGTGGCCGGGGAGCAGCCGGGGATCAAACTGGCGCTGCAGAGGCTGCGGGCAGCTTCGCAACCCAGTGCTCAACTGCTGCGCCACCGGGGAGGCCCTGTTTACTCTTATTTTCAATTTTAAAAACAAATATGAACTACCTATACAATAAAAATAATTAAAGTTTAAAGCAACCCAAAAGCAGGCAGGAAAAATTTCCAAATTTCTAGTCTCATGAGTAGGAATCTCTGGTCTTATGAATAGGGTTTCCTGGTCACATACATTGATATGTTGGGACTACAGAAACTGTCTTCTGATGACACATTTTTAAAATATTCCTTTATTTCTGATCCAACATATCTTGTCTCTGCTTAGATCAGCTCATGCAAGACAGAAGGGTAAAGATGAGAGTCTTAAGAAACAGAAAAAGAAAGAATAATTTAACAGCATGAAACATTTCCTGCTGGGTAGGTTATTTATACTACACTTTTCAGAGAAAATGACAGTCAGCTGAGTAAGAAAAAAATTACGAAAGTTAAACACTGCTATTGGAAAACTGTAGACAAAGTATAAATAATCATTTTTCCTATTACATGTTTATCACATAATCACAGCACAACCGTATTTGGAATAAATAGCCTAATATCTGAATACAAATGTGACTGATATTTACTGTGATGTTTTGGACATGGGTCCGCATAACACAGTATTTTCACATGCTTGTCTAACGCAGAAATAAATTTGTTGGATGATTTCCAAAATATAATTTAGATTTGTAAGAGTGTAAATCCTACATAATAATTGAATTCCCAGTAACTTTTAAACCCACTGAGACTAGGCAGTGACAATAGAAGCAATTTCAGAAGCTCAGCAGGCACAACTACCACCCTGTTACCCCCAGGGCCTTCTAGTCTTAAGGGTCATAGTTAAAAATTCATTTTGGTGAGTCCCAGGAACTTCCTGTTGTTCCACGGCCTTTCCCACAAACACAGTGACTTATGCCGGCTATGGGCTACCAACAAGCCAATTGCTAATTACAACAAAGTGCAGAAAGTGCTATAATTGGTGAAAATGTAAACTTTCACAGGGACTTGAAAGAAAGATACCTTGGGAACATAAATACCTTGTTACACAAAAGGTTTGCCAAGGTCTATGTGAGAAGGTACTTAAAGAATTAACTGAGTTCAAATGAGGTCAGCGGGATGAGCCCTAATCAAACATGACTGAAATCCCTATAAAAAGATATTAGAATACAGACACACACAAGCACGAAGTACATGTGAAGACACGGGAAGTTGATCATCTACAAACCAAGGATAGAGCCTTCAGCATGAACCTGCCTATACCTTGATCTTGGACTTCCAGCCTCCAGGACTGTAAGAAAATCTATGTCTCTTGTTTAAGCCACCCAGTCTATGGTACTTTGTCATAGCAACCTGAGCAAACTCTATAGGCAATGAAGTGTTTTAAGGAGGCAAGAGGAGGATGGTTATATTTCACCTTGATTGATGGACAGAAGGGAGAGATAGTGGTTGTAGTTGCTGTGGAGGCCTGTGCAGGCTATACTCAGCACACCCATCTATCTTCTAAATAGATGATAATGTAAATCATTATTATAATGCCCACAGATTGTATATATGCACTTTATAACTCCACACCGATATGAGGTAGCCCCAATGACAGCAGATTGGTACATGAACCTGGAAGAAGTGAATAGATTTGAGAGGTATTAGAAAATTGACTCAATGGTGTTTAAAAACTGATTGTATATCATTAGTGAGAAAGAAAAGAAAGAAGTTGCTTCTGTCTTGGGAAACTGATTGGGTGGGGGCACCTTCCAGTGACATAAGAAACCAAGGAGGAAGAGCTGGCTTGGAGAGGATGATTGAGACCATTTTAACTTCAAGTATGAGGAGCCATATGGAGGTATCCAAGTAGCGATTTCAATCAGGAATTGAAGATAAGAAGATAGGAACTTTATGGGCATCACGATCTAAAACCCACTGTTGTGAACCATCCATAAGAGTTGGTAAAAACAGAAGGAGTTGTGTGTAAAATCAGAAAACAGCATGAGCGAAATAAGAATAAGGCTTCCTGGTCTCCAAAGTTCTAAGTCAAAGGTTCGTTATGGGAATGTAGCCATTCTCTTGCCCTCTTCTGCCCACCCATTGGTTCCAGGCCCTCAGCTTCTCAAACCATTCCTAACTGGTGCTGCATGGAACCAGAGGATCAGCAGTGCCCTGGATGTGGAGGTAGAGCATGCATGGAGCCATTTCCTCACTCACTTACAAAATACTGGGTGCCTATAGTAGGTCAGATACTTTGCTAAGTTTCTGCTGGCCAATTAAAAGTGTAATGTGGGGGCCTCCTTGGTGGCACAAGGAGTTTAGCACAGCATTGTGAAGCAATCCACAGCTACTGCAGCATGAGTTCGATCCCCAGCCATGGAGGAAACCCACATGGTACAGCAGACCTCTCCTGTCTTGCCTGCTGCTCCCTTCAGCAGTGTATTTCAGTCAGTCTTCCTGTCCTGATCCCCACTCTGTCTCTGGTGAATCCTCACACCCCTGCATCTCTGGCCTGTACCCCAGTTCTTGTGTGCATAAATAATAAATCTTAAAAAAAAAATCTGAGAATGCTGCTGCCATTCTCAGAATAATGTGGATGTTCAGTCTGCTACACGGGCTCCAGATTCTACTGGCATCATGGGGGAGCAGACTAAGTCTTCACAGAATGCATAGGTGAGGTTGCTTCAGGAATACATGTGGATTTGGAAAAGGTGAAAACAAAACCACTGTCCCTCCCCCTTTATTGTCATCTTAAGCAGGTTGACCATAGTGTAGCGAAGATGGTAATTTGCATTTGCCACTCTCTGAGCTGAAATTCAGATAATGTCCATAACCATCCACTCCCCAAATATCTTTTTTTAATCCTTAATATGCCTGAGTGTTTTTGTCTAATTATTGGGGAAGTTGAATTTAGGAGTTATGCTTTGTAACAGGACAGGTACAACACAAGAAGTGTCATGAAACCCACAGTTGAGAGCCTGGCTTGTGCAAACCTAGGAGGGACCCCTTTGGGACTACCAGAGAGCAACTTATGGTCAGGAAAGGAGGCTATATTCTTACTTAAGCACAAAGTATTATAATTTGAACGCAGACTTTAATGTAATCCCATTACCATACCCAAACTGCTGAGTGCCAGAAATATTTGGACAACATGATAATAACTAAACATATATTCAAATCCTCCTGGGAACCTGGGATATGACTGCTCTGTTTTTTTAAAAAAAATATTTGTAACATGAAATAGCTATTAATGTTGATGTTAGACTTAAGATGGTAGTTTGTTCAATTTAGTGACTTTATCAAGAGCGAAAAAAAATCATATGCAGGAGATTATAGGAAAGCAGAGGATTTAGTGTTCTGGCAGAGGAAAAGGAGTCAGCCATGACCAAGAAACTGACAATCCTTAAGTGAGTTGTAAAATCCAGTTTGAGGGGGAAATCCTTAATTAGTCCTCCAACCATGTCCTAGTAAAGGGGCAATGATGCCAAAAGAGGAACCTGACTTTAATGGGGGAAAAGTTTGATGTGATTTCTCCCAGCCCTGGGTCCAATGTGATTCTGAAGCATTCCGAAGGACCATTTCAAGGGCTTCTACTGTTTCTTTTTTGGTCAATAGAATTTCACCCCATATCAGCTTAGGCTAGGAAGTCTTTAGTTAATAGACATGTGAACTGTAACAAAATTCTATCTGGTCTAGAGGGACAGGAAAATCCACACGTTGAGATTTATTCTAGAAAACATAGGTGGCTATGCCACCACCTAACAATGCTCTGGCTGCAGTAGCAGCTACGAATGGGAGCAGCTGCCCTTTCTAACACTGATGTCATACACTGAGGCAATGCCATTGTCCTCTATTCAATCCCATCAGAACACTCCAGAGCTCCTCCTTGTTAGGATGTATGCAGATATTTTTCCTAGGATAAACGAAGGCTTGTCTATTGCCACTGTCTTAGAAAATTGGACATTATCCAACTATGAGGTCTCTTGTGTACTATACTGCACAGACAACTGAAGAGAACTCAGCAACCAAAATTCCCATCTTATGGTCATTTCTAACTAGTCTTGCTTTTGCAGTTTTTCTTCTCTACTTTCTACTTTCTTTCTACTCTCTGCCCACCTGCCCTACCCCCCACTTTTATGGGTTCCAGGTTCTAGCCAGCCAGTCTCAAAGCTCATCATTTTGCTTATACCCATCCCTCATACTACCTTCAGTTACTCTTGGTTTTCCCCTTTTTCACCATTTCTCCTGTGGGTTCAAGTGAAAACTCTACCCAACTGTAATTTCTTCAGTTTCATCCCAGATCCCAGACCTACACATCCTGGTTTGTCCAGGACTCGCCTGAATTAGGTGAATAAATAATTGAACCACTTTTCAGTCTCAAAAATGTCCTAGTTTGGGGGCCTCTCTGGTGGCACAAGTTAAGTCTCAACGCTATCAAGCTCTCACCAGCCACTGTGGCCTGAGTTCCATCTCTGGCTAGGGAGCTGACCCACATAGTGCAGCAGACCACTCCTGTCTTGCCCACTGCTCCCTTCAGCAGTGTATTTCAGTAGATCTGCCTGATTTGCTCCCCACTCTGTCTCTGATGAATCTGCTCATCCACCGCTCCTCTGGTCTACAACCCAGTTCTTATATACATAGGTAAATAAAAAATAAATCTTAAAAAAATGTTTGGAAGCTACAACTATATAATCAATTATATATATAATCATCTATATAATCATTCTCGCATCAGTTTCCAACAGGATGAACAAGTCAGTTATGCCAGAGAGGATAAAATATTCATAAAAATCATCCATACCAACTATGACTTTAGGAGGAAATTCACCAAAGTACAAGACTAATATACTGAGAAATATGTGCTCCTGGGCTTTAGGTCCTACATGGCCAAAAAGCAAACTTGTGTTTTATGAGCTAAACTGTAAGTTGTTCTTCTTATTAAGAAAAGGGAAATATAAAGAGGCTTATCACTAAGCAAATAAATCATCAAAATGAACACACACAACTCTACATTCATGGAAGCTATTGTAGACAAGAATGGGTAAAAAGTAGGCAGCATGCATAGCCCTGTGGAAGGACCTGGGGCTTGGGATAAAATTGACTAGAATTGGGATATTGATTTCTAATGGTATGACTTTGGGCAAACATAATGTGTCAGAACCTTAGTTCTAGGAATGAAAGTTTAGCACCAATAAAGGGGTTTGTATCCTGTCTACTTTTGAAGTCAGCGACATGACTTTGGGAATGAAAAGATGAACTTGGGAGATTTGTTTCCTTTTATCCTTAAAAGCAGCAGATAAGAAGTTAGGCCTAAGATTGAATTTGAATGATTTTTTTTTATATTAACCAAAAAAAATGGGAATGCCTACATTTTATAAACCATAGCTTCATGTGAAACACTATTAATTTTTGGTTAGATTTAGAGTTCACTTGCACTTAGTCTTTAATATAGTCTTCTCTTGATCAGTCAATAATGATTCATGCTCTAAGTTGTTGTTTCTTACTTCATTGGCCTCCTAATCAAGCCACAATACTGTTTTTTTAAAAGATTTATTTATTTATTTATACAATAGCTGGGGTACAGGCCAGAGGCACAGGAGGGTGAGAGGATTCACCAGAGACAGTGGGGAGCAGAACAGGCAGACAGACCGAAAGCACTGCTGAGGGGAACAGCAGGCGAGACAGGAGAGGTCTGTCATACCATGTGGGAATCTCCCTGGCCGGCTGGGAATTGATCCTGTGCTGCAGAGGCTGCAGGCAGCTTCACAATGCTATGCTCAACCCGCTCCACCACCAGGGAGGCCCCCCACAATACTATTTTTAAGAATATCCATGGAAAAGGAAAGAAAAGAGAGGCATCTGCATAGGCACAGGTGGGCAGGAGAGCTGTGCAGAAATTGTACTGTAGGGGGTTCTTTTTGTGAGGGGCTCATTCCTTTGTGGAATTGTTGTCTGTTCTTAGATAATTACTTCTAAGGTGACTAGGTTGATTTGTAAGGACCAGTGATTATCTATAATGGCCCTCAATCTCCATTTCCCCATCTCTTTTCTGCTCTTCCAGATACTTTCTGTAGCAGTTTGATACTTGCTGTAACAGTTGGTCCTAAGAATTTTTCATTTCTGTAGCTGGTTTAACAACTATAATAATCATTTCTAACCCCACCTCCAATTGTGTGATGTCTCTTCTGTTAGTGTCCATCACTCCTTATTTACAGATTCCATCTTTATGGACTTGCCTACTAACTAAAATTTATTTGTAATCCTCATAGCAATCCTCATGGTGGTTTTGCAGTCATTCAGTGACATGAGAACAGAATGGCAAAAAATTTGAGTCACCCAACTCACATCTTCCCAGCTGAGATTAATAAAACAACACTGCCTTTTTAGTTCATCTCTCACACTGTAAACAAGTGCCCTTTTCTATTTAGTGCCACAGTTTTTGGAACTTTGTCCCTTTTGTTGGTGACTTTTTTGTACAGAATGCTCCCCCTGGCATCATGCTGAAGTGCTTTCTGGTGTTCGTAAGCACAGAAGGCTGTGGTATGCCTTACAGAAAAAAAATGTGTTAACTAAACTTCATTCAGTCATGAGTCCTGATGCTAGGAGTTCAATGCTAATGAATCAACAATATATATTAAACAAAGTGTCTTTAAACAGAAACACACATAAAACAAATATATTTATTTATTAATTGGGTGACCAAAATATTGTGATGCAGGAACCTAACCCTGAATTCATGAGAATTCATCAGTGCTCTCTATTTTAGTGTTTGCAAGGCTTTAAAGAATTTAACTGTCACAAATAACCAACATCAGCTGAAACCACAGGTAAAATGGTATGTGTCTGAAATTTGCCTCAGAATAATGTGGAGGACTGGAAGTCAGAATATAAATGAAATACATTACCCTGTGTAAATTGTTGAACTTTATGCCTTTTGCTGGTGATATTTTTGTTCAGAATAGTGGGTACATGAGAGTTCACTTTACTATTCTATCAACTTGTATATATATCAGAAATTTTCCATTACAAAAAGGTTATATTTTTAAGAGAGAAAGAGAGAATAGTATACCAGAAACTCAAGTTTGGCTCTCCTCCAGGCATTAAAAAAAATCATTGAGTATATGATTTAAAGAAATATAATTATTTAGAAGTAGAATGAATTCAATTTCATGTTCAGTATAAATGATCCAGTGCCATGTAAAGTCAGTATATACAAATCCACAAAAGCAAAAGCCAGTGAGCGAGTGTGGCCTTTATAAATTGTAAGGTAATATAGAAACTTACATGTTGTTTTTAGAAAGTGAAAAGAGAAAGGCAAGAGACATCTTAATAAAAGGCTATGTTCCACTATTTAACATAATAAAGCTCAGTTTCTAACATTTCCTCTTGTTTATCCCTTAATAAACTTGCTTCAGGCCCCTGGGACAGCTCTGCCCCCTCTGCTACCTTCTATCCCGCGGCTTAGTCTCTGAGCATTCATAACAGGTCAAGTGCAAGGGCTAATTCCCTACTTTATCACTACCTCTTTCCACCACAATGCCTCAACTTACTCTCAAGTCTCTTACTATAATTCAAATTGCTTTTTTAAAAAAAGATTTATTTATTTATGGGGCCTCCCTGGTGGCGCAGCGGTTGGGCGCTGGGTTGCGAGGCTGCCCGCGGCCTCTGCGGCGCCGGTTCGATCCCCGGTTGCTCCCCGGCCACCCGAGGAGGGTCCCACATGGCGCGCAGACCTCTCCTGCCGCCCGCTGCTCCCCTCAGCAGTGTACTTCGGTCCTTCTGCCTGCTCTGCTCCCCGCTCTGCTCTGGTGAATTCTCTCACCCTCCCGCGCTTCTGACTGTACCCAGTGCATGTATAAACCAAACAAACAAATAATAAATAAATAAATAAGACATGCCTCTAGGAAAAAAAATAAAAAAAAAAAAAGATTTATTTATTTATGCACATAAGAACCAGGGTACAGGCCAGATGTGTGGGAGGGTGAGAGGATTCACCAGAGACAGAGCAGGGAACAGAACAGGCAGGCTGACTGAAATACACTGCTGAGGGGAGCAGCAGGCGAGACAGAAGAGGTCCGCTGCTCCATGTGGGTATCTCTGCGGCCTGCTGGGATCGAACCCGCACTGCAGAGGCTGTGGAAAGCTTCACAGCGCTGCACTCAACCGCCTGCGCCACCAGGGAGGCCCTAATTCAAATTGCTTTTTCCCAAGGAAACTTCTAAATCATTCTCCTCTTCCTCCACTTCTATAACAGTATTTTCCAAATGCTAGCTGAAGAATCCCAGAGCACCAAAGAGATTCCCCAGGATGGCAAATGGGGTTTTGCAAAGGGCAAAAGATTTTGCAAAGAGGGGGAAAAAAATCTGCTTCTTAGGGAAAAAAATTAACAAGGCAAGTTTCTGAGAAGAGACACATTTTATGATGACATATGAGAGCCGAGTGAACACACATCACAGCTCTTCTGATGAACCTGATTTATAATCAGGTGAGACACACTTGGCATGTTTCAATCTGATTTCTTAGAGAAATCAATTTCTTTTGCTGCCCAAATCAACAGAAGCATTTCTCTGAAATGTTTAACACTGGCCAGATTTTTAAAATGCAGTTATCATTTTAAGGTCTTTAGCTTGAAAGATTTGGAGAGATCTGAGAGATTTTTTGAGCCATCATACTCGTTACCATTTCCTGAGAGCCTATTCTATGCCAGTAATGTTCCTAGTTACTCTGCATTTATTATTTTATTTAATCTTCTATATAAACTTGAAAAATAGGTGATAGCATCCCACACATTTGTCAGAACTCTGTTGCACACAAGGAGTAGGCACCCACATCTAATTAGCTTAAGCCATCGAAGCTCAAGGAAGTCACGTACATAAAATGCTGGATGGAGTTTGTCTCTAGAAGGACCAAAATCCAGGGCTCCATGCAGATAGGACAGGATGCTTGGTAACTTCTCCCCTCAGCTTCTGTCTTTGCCTTGCCTTGACCATAGAGATGATCACTTTATATGCTTTCAACAAAAGCAATGACCTTGCTTTTTCATCGGAACCTACCCAGCACATAGAACAATGCCTTACACAAAGAAAGCAATGAAAATATCTATCTGTTGAGTGAAGAGATGTGGGCCAAAGCCCGGTACATATTTTTGTAAATACCACAACTCCATTTATGTCCAAGGCACTGCGGCCTCTCCTGGTATACAGAAAACCAGTATACAGGGAACCAGTATACATCTCCTGGTATATAGGGAACCCCAACCCAGTGGAGCACTGAACAAATGGCTCTCCATTCCCTTACCTCTCTACAGCCAGCATTCAGAAAGGACCCCACTGATGTGTTATTACATCATCTTTCTCACTTTAAATTAGCATTAGAAAAAGTTTCATAACATGATAGGTGTGAACCTAGAAGTCAAACAAAACTGGAGTGCTCTATTTATAAGAAATGGGCAGATGTGCACATACAAGTGCCCTTGACTTTGCACTACTGCAGTAGCCCTTTACCATTTATTTAGGACTCATCCCTCTCAGTGGCAATATACCAAATAATTTCACTGTGCTTTTATAATTTTAAATTTTAAATTAGAACTTCCCATGGGTTGGAGCTCAAAGAAAGTCTGAACTTCAGATCTCCAACATGAAATGAAAGATTTGGACAAAAGTTTCATGGAATCTCTGTTTTATTCGAAACTTCCTGTTGCCCATCACTTGCCCATTCTTAAGCCTAGCAATTCTTAGTATCTGTTTAGTACTTGGGACCAAAATACCAAAAATGTGGGTATTTCCCTCTCCATTGGGGATTCTGAAAAGATGCCCTATTTCATCTACATCAGTCTCAGGTACTTAAGAAAATATAAGATCCTAGCATTTCTTTTAGGAAAGGGAACAGACAGTATACAAATAATACATGGTATTTATATTGTTCAATATAGAAGTAATGTCATATAGTAAAAAAGTAAAAGTATAAACCTGTGATGTTCAATATAAGTTTTTAATTTCTAGCAGTCAAGTAAAAAGAACATAGTAAAATTAGTTTTAAAATAATACGTTTTATAAATCTAAGTGTATCCAAGATAGTGAATGTGTAATGAATATAAACATTACTTGGGGTATATTACATCATTTTATACAAAAGCTTCAAAGTCCATTTTAAAAATCTTCGAGGACCTCCCCGGTGGCGCAGCAGGTTGAGCACCGTGCTGTGAAGCTATCTGCAGCCTCTGCAGCACGAGTTCAATTCCTGGCCAGCCAAGGAGATTCCCACATGACGCGGCAGACCTCTCCATTCTCGCCCACTGCTCCCCTCAGTAGTGTATTCATTCCTTCTGCCTGTTCTGCTCCCTGCTCTGTCTCTGGTAAATTCTCTCACCCTCCCTTGCCTCTGGCCTGTACCCCAGTGCTTGTATAAATAAATAAATCTTTAAAAAAAATAAAAATCTTCAAAATTCAAGGGTATTTTACACTTGAAGCATGTTTAAGTTTGACTGCTAAATTTCCAGTGGTAAAACAAAACATAGTCTCAGCAAACAATAAAGTTGTTTAGTGGAAAAATCTTGTACAAATCCTTAAGTTTTTTAAAGTTAGAGTAAAAGGCAATGAAAAAGTCACTTGTACCACAAATAGCATTGCTCAATAGGCACACATGCTTGGTGGCTAACATACTGGCCAGCAGGAGTTACAGGGCTGGGGGAGGTTGTTTTAGATTTAAAAAAAAAAAAAAGTCAGGAAGATCTTATCGTGTGTGAAGATGACACTTGAGCAGAGACATGATTGGAATGAGAGAGGGAATCTGCCAAGATGTGAGGGAACAGAATCCCACTGAAAGAGAAATAAAGAACTGCAAAGGTCCTGGAAATGTGATTGTAAACAGCCAAACACATGTATATATAACCTTGGGAGTCTCTACTTGTTCTAAGAAGGCCACCAAAGCACAGTCTCTTTTTGGTATCTAGGGCACAAAGTTCCTGAAGTATGCATTGCTTCCCCTTTCTGTTCATTAAGGACAAAGAATGAGATTTCTCCCTATTCCAAGAGATAAAGAAAAGTTCAAGGCTATGAGTCTGCTCTCAGGACTAAGCCAGTTTTCTCCCTCAGGCCTTGTGGTGTGCACCTCTGAAAAGAAACTAAAAGAAAATTTTCTGCATCACGCCTCACAGTAAGGCACTGCTTGCTCTCACCCCACCCGCTGCCCTTGAGAAGGGTTCACCCATGGCCCATCTGCATTTAGTTAATCTCAGTGTTATTTTCTCTCCACAGGTTTCTGGACAGCTGACACCTTTGACAGCGATATCAGAAGTAGGTTCCCAAACAGCACTGACCAGAATCCACTCAGAGAATCCAAGTAAATGGATGAAAGCACTCCTTATCTTTACGTTTTCTTAGGCAAGTTAAACAGAGGTGTGCAAACTGTGGAATAATCTCAACCAGGGACAAAAAGTCTAGAGAAACTGAATGACCAAGAGCTAAGGGGGCCCTGAGCTACAGGGCAGGCAACACAAAGAGGGTAGGCAAGACATCAGGGAACAAATTCTTTCAATACTGCCGCTTCTATATCCCTGAGCAAAAAGCAAAATGCCTAAGTTAATGTATCCACAGTGTTGCTGAGGGAATGAAAGATCAAAGGATTTAACAAAAGTAGATATTGTTAGAGTGATTGGTTGAATGTTTTTTCCCTTTTATCAAAATTACCTTTAATAAATAGTAATAATTAAAAGTATAAAACCACAAAAAGATATTCAGCATCACTAATCATCAGAGAAATGCAACTCAGAACCACAATGAGCTCTCATACTTGTTAGAATGACTATGATCAAATACGCAAACAATAGCAAGTAATGGTAAGAATGTGGAGAAAAGGGAATTCTGTGCACTGATGGTGGGAGTATCCACTGGTGCAGCCACAATGGAAAATGGTATGGAAAATTTAAAAGTAGAACTACTGTGTGATCTAGCAATTCTACTTCTGGGCGTCTACCCAGAGAAGAGGAAATCACTGTCTCAAAGAGATTTCTGCACTGCCATGTTCATTGCAGCATTATTTAGAACAGCCAAAATAAAGAAACAACCTGAGTGCCCATCAGTGGATGGAAAGTCAAAGAAAATGTGATATATGTGAACAATGAAATATTATTTAGTCATAAACAAAAAGAAAATTCTGCCATTTGTGACAGCATGAATAGACCTTGAGGGCATTATTCTAAGTCAAATGAGTCAGACTGACAAATATTAGATAACCTCACTTCTATGTAGGTTCTTAAAAATGAACTCATATAAACAGAGAGGAAAGTGGTAGTTGCCAGGAATTGGGAGATGGGGGAAATGTGATGCTGGACAAAGAGTACAAACTTCCAGTTAAAGGAGGAGTAAGGGCCTCGGGCCTCCCTGGTGGCGCAGCAGTTGAACGCTGGGTTGCGAAGCTGCCCGCAGCCTCTGCAGTGCTGGTTCGATCCCCGGGCGCTAGGCGGGGGTCCCACATGGTGCGCAGACCTCTCCTGCCACCCGCTGCTCCCCTCAGTGTACTTCGGTCCTTCTGCCTACTCTGCTCCCCGCTCTGGCTCTGGTGAATTCTCTCACCCTCCCGTGCTTCTGACTGTACCCAGTGCTTGTATAAATAAATAAATCTTTAAAGAAGGAATAAGTTCAGGCCATCTATTGTACAGAGTATTAATGACAGTTAGCAATCCTGTATCATAAACTTGGCAGTTGCTGAAAAATAGGTCTTAAATGTTCTCACCACAAAAATTAGATGGTAATTATGTGACATGATGGAAGTGTTAGCTGTAGAGGTGATCATTTTGTATACATTAGTATATCAAACTGACTTAAACTTAGGTAATGCTAAATGTCAATTATATCTCAATAATATTGGGGGAAAGTTGGAAAATAAAAAACCTTGCAATTTTTTGTTTAAGGTGAGTCCTGTCCAGTCTTTCAACCCTGGCAGCCCTGATGAGGATAGATCCGGAAATGGTATACCCAGACCCGACTCCACCCTGCCCTGAGGGCAACAGTGCACCTGCCTGTTCACCAAATAGCCCCCAAACCTCTGAGGTGAGCTGAGTTGAAGTTCTGAATAAATGAAGGGCAAGGAGATATGTTACAAATTGCATTTCTGAAGATACTTTAAAAAAATACCCTTGCTATAAGACTAAGAAAGTACTAACTGTCCATATCAAATGATATGATTTTCTTTTATTTGGAGAGGTTTGGGGGATGCCTGGGATAGAGGTACTGTGTCCCACTACCCCACAGCACTGTCATCAAGCCTCAGCTCCAAGCCGGCACTACGTGGATTTACAAACATCCAACCTGCAGGTGCTCATCTGGAAAGCTGGGTTTCCATCTAGCTCAGTCCTCTGTGTCTTCAGTCTCCTATTGACCTACAGCAAAAGTGCTGACGTCATGGCAAACCCCACAGACCTACCAGAGTGATTCATTTAATAATATTTGTAATCCCTGAAAGATGAGGTTGCCCCATAAAAGACTTAGAAAATAACCATGACTTTAGTAATGTGCTAGCATGCATACCTAGGAGTCTATGCTGTCCAAACAATTTTATAATCGCCTCCTCTCTTACTTTCTTCCACTGGCATCCTATTCCTCCACCCTTCCTGGGCCCCCACACCCCAGGCTCCTAAAATCAGACTTACACTGGAATAGTTTTCAAACTCCAGTCTTTTCTGATTGGGCCTATTTGAATGGAGCCGTCACCAGTGTCTTCACAAATGGTATTTCCATTAACATTTCTATTTCTGTCCATTGGGGCACCTAAAGATTTCCCACCAAGATTTACATCACTATTTTAAGAAAGTGCTTTTAAAAAGTCAATGCATTGGCTAAGTTTAAACCCAACTTTCTCAAGGGATGCTTAAGAGAAATACACAAAGTTTTTTAAAAAGAACCTTTGTAAGTTCAAAATAACATTCCAAAAGGAGTCACTAGAAAAACATTCAGGGTAAGAGAAAAAAAATTTTTTTTTTTGCATTTGTGGCAGACCTGGCTTCATCCTGATGTTTCTATGTTTGTTTTTTGACACAGAAAAATCAAATAGCCCTGAGAGTCAAATAATAAATGAGAAAAAAAGTGGGTTGTGTTTCTCATATCTAGAATACTTATGACAGAGGGTAGAGCCCAGTTGTTCAATCCATTATACAACAGGTCAGGTAGAAACAGAAGATTTTGACAAATGGTGGATCAAAGGCAGAGCTTTGGAAATTCTCTTAGATCTTACAGGAGCAGCATCAGAGCTATTCTTGAGCTATGCTAACTAGAACTTTCCACCAGACTGATGACCCACAGTCCTCTGATGCCATAGCCTAATGAAATGCCTGCTATACTTGGATAGCTGCCAGTCAGAAAGATAAGCCATGGATGATCGCTTCAACAAAAACTTGGAGCTGAAGTGATTATATGCCCCAAAGCATGAACTGCTGCTGGAAGGACAAGCTGAATGGTGCACTAGTTAAAACTTGAGTTGCTGATAAAACTTTAAAAACCCATAGTATAGTAGCCTAATCATGAAGTGTCCTGGTAGAGGCCTAGTTGGGGCTGTGATGGTGGGAACACAAAGTCAGCAAGGACCCAGAACTCATCCGTTTTCTTGAACATTTGGCTTCTATTCTCCATGGTCCTAGATCCCTACTGGGCTCCTGTTCCTTGTGAGTGCTTTTCAAGTAAGAGGACAGAGGAAAGGGGGAAATGTGGCACCCTGTCTTTTACAAGATTTTCCAAGAGCCCCACACAACATTTCCATTATATCTCATTGACCAGGGTTTCATCACAAAGGAGACCAAGAGTTGCTAGTGTAGAAAATAGAGACTGCAGTGAGCCTTTTCTTATTTTCCAGAGGCAGCAATCTCCCCAAACTCAGCATTTTAGACTGCAAATGTTGATAACTGTTTACTCACCACTGGATGTGAAAAAATAAGCTGAAGTTTGAAAAGAATGTCATTTTCCATGAAGTATAATAAATGGTAAGTGTTGAATCCTTCAAATGATAGAGTATCTCCTGTGCTTTCTCCAGAAAGGAATAAGAAAGTTCATGTAATAGTTTAATAATGATATGGTGTTCTAAATCCACTCTTTAAGGAAACTAATTCTAGAGGATCTACCTCTAATGCTTTCAGTGTTCATGCACAGAGATGCCAAGATTGCCATAATTCTATTCATAGTTCCTTATGGGGCACTAGTCTGGTTGGAAGAGTGGAGGTAAGGGGCAAGTGGAGGTGCTAAAGCTCATCTTGAAGGCACATTTGCATAGCAAACATGATGTCTATGAAAGGTTCAAAATCTGACAATTTCAAATTTAGATCCCCACTTGCAGGATGAGGCAGCTCTGCCAGGCAGGCAGTCCACATTAGAAGTCTTCTCAACGTGCTTATAGAATCAGTGTCTACAGAGCAGGTGCCAGCACAGAAACTGTTCTCAAACTCCGTTCTTTAGGGGGAGTTGCACTCCTGGATGCCTGAGATCTTGACTGAAATCGTTAAATGAAATCATTAAATACTTTGGGCTTTAAGTATTTCTTTCCATTTTAATACAGGATACTTAAAGGAAAACCCTTTTACACAAAAATATATAATGATGACTATGAAGAGCATACTTGAGAATAACCATATCTGTTATTTATACACAATGGAAAGAAATACATGCTGATCACAAAACCCTTGACTGAAACTGTTATAGCAAACCGCAGTGACATGGTACTTGTGGGCTGGTTAATGTTTTCTTTTTTCAGTTCTGTTGACATATAGTTGACTAAATGATATGATGCTTAAAGTATACATGATGATTTGATATGCGTATACATTATGAAGAGAGTTTCCGTGGAATTAATTACCAAATCCATCACCTCACATACTTACTTTTTTATTTTAATATTTTTGGTGAGAGTATTTATGACCTACTCTTTTAGTAAATTTCAGTTATACATCAGTAGTTATCAGCTAACAGTCTCTGCATTATATACTAGACCCTTCGACCTTATTTATCTTACAACCAAAAGATCGAATGTTTTCAGTAACTTCTCTCTACTTCCCCTTCTCTCCCTTCCCTAGCCCCTGACAGCCACTTTCCATTCTCTGCATCTGAGTTCAAATTATGGGTGATTTTTGGTTTTAGATTCTACATATGTCACACATGTCACACTCTGTTTAGTAGGCAGGTTATTACTGTAATTAAGAGGGACGTGCCTCCCTTTTGCTCTTTTCTGCCTCTTCCTCACCCTGATGCCCAGAGACTCACAATCTGATGTGCAGACATAGGCTCATGATCCTCCTGAAATTGTGTGTCATGAAGTTGTATGTATTTGTCTATTTGCATTGGAAATAGTGCACTCATCATATCCCCGTAAAGGTTTATGATCCCTCAAACTGCTGTCCTGACATTTTTCTACTTCAGCAATGCAGGCTCCTCTTCCTCCAAGATTGTCTTGTGCCTCCACATCTGCAGGTGACAAGGAGAGGAAACAGAGAGCCACTTTTCTGCCTGCTAGACTCCTGCTTAGCCTTAATATTCCAGCACAGAATCAGTCTTTTCTGTAAGACTTTCTGCCTCCTCTGAGTAGATTAGGCTTTCTTTGCCCAGTTACTCAGCCTCCACTGTATTTTACCATATTGTGCTGTAATTGTTTGCACACTTTTCCCTCTATTTTGTCCATAAATTTTCTGAGGTCAGGTTGACTTTTCACTTATTTATCACCTGATACCACAACTAGCACATTCCAGTGAGTTCTAAGTAGATAAACAAATGGGTGGATAGGTGGATGGTTAGATGGATGGACGAGTGGGTGGGCAGATGGATGGATGGATGGAGCCTGTCCTTTCATTGCCAATTTCATATTATCTACAAGTCCACTTATGTTTCCTATCAAATTAGTCATACCCTTACCTCAAGGTTAATATTAATTGTAATCTCTGAAATTGTTGAAAGTTTGGAGTTCAAAAAAAAAAAAGTCCTGTTTAATTGAACTTCGATCCATACATTTCTGTTTTCTCTGGACAAATTCTAGAGAAAGTATATTCTAGAAATCAGCGTCATTCAGCTCCTGAGCAACAAGTAATGTCTCCTCTTTGATGGGGCTGTTTCATGCTTTTGCCTTTTTGTAGAAAGAAAACAACTTCCAGTTTTAGGCTTATCTGAATCCAGAACCACTTTTCAAAAGTTGTTTTTGCTTCAGCTACTCTACATGACTATCAATTGCCAGTGTCTACTGCAACAGATTTCAGAATTTAAAAACTGTTTGGTTCCTTCCTGAAATTTTACTGTTTTAACGTACTAAATTTTAAATTTGCATATCTCTAAGCTTACTTCTGAGAGCTGATGAACTTTCTCTTCCATGTTAATAAGCTAATAAAGAGTAGAGTTGGGTGAGGAAAATGTTACAGTCTTGCAAGCTATGAGTTTGCCCGCTTAAGCACGGCATTTTGGATAAGGCTCATTACTTGTTGAAATGGTGTGTTCCACAGTCAAAAATAACTTTTTAAAAAAAGAACATCTCTGTGCCCTCCTGAAGCATCTCAAAATGAATTCAGAATTTCTCATGAAATGATGAAACCTTTAATGTGGTCTAAGTGGGTCCTTGTGTACTTGGCCATGCCACATTAAACCTCATATAGGCAATGTTAGGGTTCAGAAAAATCTAATAGAGGCTTAATGGTGAGGTAATGAGAACAGAGGTCAAGGGTAGGAAACAGGTTTTCTATTTAGAGCCACGCAGTCCTGGGAAAAAATCTCACTTGAGGACTGTGAACTACAAAAAGGCAACAATTGAGAGAGAAGAATATGAGACCTTTATCTTACCTTATTTTAATTCAAGCACAAAGAACACCAACTTTCAAACAACAAATCAAAACATTTGTCAGCATCACATGCAAATAAGATAAGGGAGAAAGAGAAAGGTAAAGGAGGAAATAAAGAAAGGGAAGGAGGTAAACAGAGAGGAGGAAAGGAAAGGAGAAAAAATGGATGTCTGAAAAAAGTACCCATACTTATTCTGTTACACACTGTTGTCACACATATTCTTTTAATCAGTATTACAATCCACACACAAGTCCTTATTATTACCCTGTCTGGAGAAGTAAAGCATGGAGGTCAAGTAACTTGCTTAAAGTCAGCATAGCTAGCTGGTAGAGAAGGTGGAATTTGAGCCCAAGTAGCCAGGCTCTAGGGTGACCCATTGTATTCTGTTATAACAGACTATAAATAGACTAAAACACCCTGGGACTTCTATCCCTAATATCACTCAGAGTCAAACTGCCCACATTCTTGCAATATACTTTCTCCTCCTCGGCATGGCCTTATATCCTCTCCCCAAGGCACCTGACACCCCTAGAAAGGCAATCTCCAATGATCTAACCAAGTTCTTCTTTCCATGACCATGCCTCCTCTCTTGCCAGTTCATCTCCATGTTTTTGTTCAAAGCTCATGGAGTCCAGGCAGGAGTCATAGCAAAATAAACCTGAACTTTGATCTCAGTCCCCAGGGGCTAAACTGTAACCTACTCTTAGATAACAGTCAAGTGAAATTCAGTCAGTTATGGGTGGTGGTGAGTGTGGTGGAGTGAAGCGATTGCTAAATGGAGTCAGACACTTGTGATCTCATTACTGTTGAATCCTAGAAGTTTTGGCTAAGCCAGTAAACCTTGGGGGGTGGGGGAAGAGGAGGATGTTTGAGTCTCCATAGTGGTGATCTTTGCAGATGGAAATGGCACATGGTAACTTCTTGAATAGTACATGAATGTTTCCATCCCTAAACAGCTTCCTTGGCAAGGTCATACTTTAATGGAAAATTTTATTTTGTAGACAATATGCTCTAAATGAATTCCCTTTCCTAGGAGTTCTAACCTACTCCAAAGCTTTGCCCCTAGTCCAGAGGACAAAATCAGAAAAGCCCCAGATTTGAGGCAAATTGCATTGATAGAACAGTAGTGGATACAGTAGTGTGACACCCAGAGTCTCCAGAGGTTCAGAGAGTTGGGATCTGGTGACTCTCAGCTAAAATCCCACTCAGAGATGTGCTCTTAGACAAAGAGAATTTTATGTTTCCTTCCCAAAGTAATGTAAGTTTTTATTTTTTAAGTTATATTTATTGAGGTAATTTGTTATCTCACAGTGTATGTCTTATGGTAAATGTTTATCCCTTTACAAATGTATGTTATTTTACAACACTCACCACTAAAGCCCCACCACTGTTCTAATGTACTCCTCCCCTCCTGTTACCCTTTCCCATACCCCTTCCTCACTCTCTCCCCTTCTGGATGCCTCAGATCTATGGCTAACTTCAAGGTTTACCTTTGACCTTTTGTTTGGTTTCTCTATATTCTATACATAAGTGAAATCACATGGTATTTCTCTTTCTCCTTCTGATTTATTTCACTTAGCATAATCCCTTCCAGCTCCATCCATGTTGCTGCAAATAGCATGAGTTTAGCTTTTTTCATCATCACTGAATAGTTTTCCATTATGTAAATAAAACCACATCTTCTCGATCCATTCATCTGTTTGGGGGCCTTTAGGCTGTTCCTATATCTGGGATACTTTAAACTGTGCTGCAATAAATATAGGAGTTCAAGTTTCCTTTTGAGTTAGTGTTTTTGTGCTATTTGGGTAGATACTTAGGAGTGGAATTGCTGGGTTATATGGTAAGTTCATTTTTAGTGTTTTGAGGAACCTCCACACAGCTTTCCATAGGGGCTGGACCAGTTTGCATTCCCACTAGCAGTGTAAGAAGGTTCCTTTTTCTGCACACCCTCACCAGCACTTGTTGCTTTTGTTTTTTTAAAATATGGGCCATTTTCATATGAGTGAGGTAGTATCTCATTGTAATTTTGATCTGTATTTCTCTTATGATGAATGACCGTGAGCATTCTTTCATATGTCTAAGGCCATCTGCATGTCTTCTTTGGAGAAGTGCCTATTTAGCTCTTCTGCCCATATTTTGATTGGGTTGTTTGTTTTGTCTTTGTTAAGTTCTGTAAGCTTTGTAGTTCTTTGCTATCAGTCCATTGTCAGATGTATGGTGTGCAAATATTTTCTCCCACTCAGTAGGGTGACTTTTCATTTTGGTTACTGTCTTTTGCTCTACAGAACCTTTTTAGTTTGATGTAGTCCCAGTTTTTCATGTTCTCCTTTGTTTTCCTTGCTGCTTGAGATGATTCCTCAAAGATATTTCTGAAGTTTATGTCATGGAGTGTTTTGCCTATGTTCTGTATTTTAGGCATGTAGGTTTAGAGCTTCACTTCCACCTTTTAGTGGAGGCTAAAAAGATCTGCCTTTATCACTTGAGGGTAAAACAAGGGCCAACCCATTTCCAGAGGTCCCTGCAATTTGGGGCTGGGACTAGAGAGAGGAGAGCAAGGCACTTGCCCAACTCAGGGATAGACCAGGGAACCCAAAATCTCAGTCATCAAGATAAAGTTTTTTCTTAAAGATTTATTTATTCATGCATCCAAGAACCGGGGTACAGGCCAGATGTGTGGGAGGGTGAGAGGACTCACCAGAGACAGAGAGGGAAACAGAACAGGCAGACTGACTGAAATATACTGCTGAGGGAAACAGCTGGTGTGACAGGAGAGGTCTGCCATCCCATGTGGGTATCTCTCCGGCCAGCCAGGATTGAACCACGCTGCAGAGGCTGCAGACAGCCCCGTAGCGCTGCACTCAACCGCCTGCACCACCAAGGAGGCCCAAGATGGATAAAGTTTTTTTTTTCCAGTATTCAAATTTATTTTTTTTGCAACAGCAGCAATATTTTTATTTTTGTTTTTTAATTTTATTTTTATATTCCCCATACAATTGCAACCCCCTTATTTTGACCCCTAATCCCTCCTTTCCCTGCCCCTCCCCCCACCATAGTGTGTCTCTGGTTCATAGTTGTTTGTTGATTTTGATTTTTTCTTTCTTATAGTTATTCTTTTCCTGGTCCCTTATTAGGTTTACTAGATTCCTTCTATAAGTGAGATCACCCAGTATTTTTCATTTTCCTTCTGGCTTATTTCGCTGAGCATGATCCCCTCCAGCGCCATCCATGTTGCTGCAAATTGCATGTGTTTATCTTTTTTGAATGCTGAGTAATATTCCATTGTGTATATGTACCACATCTTCCAAGGTGGATAAAGTTTTAACACAATATTTTAAAAGTAATTTTAAAAAGAAATTCTTGATAAAGTATCAAAGTTTTAAAGACAGACAGCCCTCAACAAGGCCAGAATTAGGGCCTCCCCAGTGGCGCAGCGGGTTGAGCGCTGTGCTGTGAAGCTGTCCGCATCCTCTGCAGCACAGGTTTGATTCCCAGCTTCTGCAGCATGGGTTCAATTCCCAGCCAGCCATAGAGAAACCCACATGGTGCGGGAGACCTCTCCTGCCTCACCTGCTGCTCCCCTCAGCAGTGTCTTCGGTCCATCTGCCTGTTCTGCTCCCTGCTCTGTCTGTGGTGAATTCTCTCACTTTCCCGTGCTTTTTACTGTACCCCAGTTCTTGTATAAATAAATAAATCTTTTTAAAAAAATGTTTAAAAAAAAACAAGGCCAAATTTAGAGTAAGGAGAGTAAGGAGGGTCAGGCAAGTTCAGGGTTGGATTCTGACTTTACTTAAAATTTGGGTATTTTGTTTATCATGGATTTTTTTTTTACACTTAAAATGTGTTAGGTATTGCATTAAATATTATGTATCTCCATTACTGGGTTTTCTGGCTCCTCTTAAATTTTGCTTTGGGGCAAAATTTAGCATCTCCCTGGTCCTGCTCTACTGCCAAGGTTTCTAATGCACTCACAGCACAGTCTGTCCTCTTCCCTTGCTCAATCCTGCCTACTTATTCCTCTCCCTTATAGGAATTATTCCCAAGCCATTCCCAGTAATTCTGCCATAACCAAATCTAACAGTGTCAGAGTTGAACCAACTGGGTCTGGGAGAAAACTTGATAGTATGGAAGGTTTATATGATATGCTCAGCTCCACAACTTAGTAAAAGTGTCATCCTGCACAAAGCATGCAGGCCATTACTCAGTTTTCCTTCCATGCAAAAGGAGACAATAATGCCCTCTGGCTCATTTATTCCTGGGTCACAGTGAGGAACAAATGAGCTAATCTACGTAAAGAACTTAGTTTAGTATTTAGCAAACAGCAGCTGTTTGGGAAATGTTACTCTCCTCCTCTGCGTCATCTTCACCGTCCCTTAAGTCCTGAAACAGGCTGAAGTGATAAGTACCATGGACTGAACCAAGACTGGGAGTCTGGAGAAAAGGGATAAGACCAAGCTTCACTGGTTTTGCCAAATCAACCTGGGTCTGTCCTCCTGCAGCTAAATCAACACTCGTTATCCTTTGGCTGCTGATAATCCAACCAACCGCTTCCTGGCAAGATCAGTAATGTGTGAGGTCTTCCTGCTTAGTGGTTTCTAAACATCTGTGATTAGGGACAATTAGGGATGGGTGTGCCTGCCATTCTTCTCAGCTGAGGAGGAAGTCCTGATGTGCCATTATCAGAAGGCAGACATCATCTGTCAGTCACCGTCTCAGGAATCCATGGGCTCACTCAGACCCAACACCAATCTCACAAACTTTATCTGTACCCCTCAAATGCCTCTGACTGCTACTTCTCACTGATAGGACAGTCTAGCATCTCATTTTCTCAATGGCCAGGAAAAGATTCTTAAATAGCCATAAACTAAAATAGGTGTTACGAAATATCAAGGAACCCAAGAAAGTCAAATAGAGGAGACAGTCTCCTCCTTCAAGAAGCTGCCAAGATTTTAATAGGGAAGATAGAATAAACATACATATAAGAGACAAGTAAAACCAGTAGCCATGCACTTAAGATGGAATGGACCCATCTTCCCACATGCCACCTGCCAAAACCCATCAGGGCTCAGGTGACACCTCCACTGTTAAGCATTCCTCTCTCCTGCACCCATCCCCTCCCAACCCTAATCAGAACCCTGAGATGCTTTTCTCAGTTTTAGATATGTTGCCTTAAATTTGGATGTCTGTATCCACTCTTCTGTATTTTTTTCATTTCTCTCTCTTGTATAAATAGGTTTTAACGAATGTTCAGAAATGAATGGCCGAGCTAGAAATAAAAGGAGGAGCAATGAGTGAAGAAAGGAAGAAGAGGTTTCTAGGGAGGTGGTTATTTGTGGGGCAGCTTTTGAAGGAAGAGAGCAACATATTCCCCAGAGGCAGAGTTACAAACTGGAGCTCCAAGGGCCACGTTCAGCTGTCCCACACATTAGCTGGACTGGCACAGTGCTTTGAAATTTTAAAGTCTAAATGCCTATGACCTTCATCTGGCTTCCCCATTGAGCTGCATTTTTCCATTACTTCCTGTCTATTCTCTCCATCTATGGTTCATGCCTAGTCCCTAAGGCCACTTGAATTTGTCTCCTGTTCTGCAGCAGCCTTTCCAGAGCTGCTTTCCTCCTTAGAGTTAGATCTCCCTGGCCACAATACCTAGAGAATTAAGGTTTGTGTGTTTCCCCTAACTTCTCACCCATCTCCTTAAGTGTGGTGGATTAGACCTCTTCTCTCAGAGACAAATAGCAGATCTGGGAAAAGACGGGACATAGCAGTTAGTGAGTACCCACCACTTCACAAAGCTTTTTCTGTTTAATCCCACAACTACCTTAAAATTCAATGTTACTTACCATCCTCATAGGAGCAGACTGAGGCTCAGAGATATTAAGTAACTTGCTCAAAGTTGCAGAGCTGGGAAGTAGCAGAGCCAGAATTCAGATCTAGATGTGTCTGCATCCCAGGTCCTTAATCTTTTCATAACTTGCAGCCACTGGGAAGGGGCAGCAAACATCTCAATTTCCATGGACAGAGTTAGGGGAGGGAGGGAGAGGCGACTTTGAAACAGCACAGGGTTTTGCATGCAAGTAACTCTTGTTTATCTGCAGTAAGGCAGGCAAGTCATGTGCAGATAATCCAAAAATAGTTTCTAATTTTTCTTGGGATAAATATAAATTTTTGGCAACAGACACTCCTTTCAAAGTGTGTTTTGATTAGAGTTACACGAAAAGGCGTTTTTGTTCTCTAAGGATGTGCCAACTAATGGGCAAAAGGAAAGAAAGACGTGCACCAGCCCAACCTCCCTCCTGCCCAAAACAGAATTGTGTACAACCCACAGAGCTGTCCCTGAAAGCACACGGGGTGAGTGTGGGGCTCATGGGCTCCAGTGAAATCTCTGCCACTTTTGGACACGAAACCCAACTCCATCCTCCTCATGTCACCTTTCAGAGAAACTATTATCTTTTTGCGAAGTGTCTTAGCCAAGGTGACAAGCCAAGGCTAGTTTAAGAATTGGGATTCTCCAGTCAAAAAATGGGCAGAAGAGCTAAAAAGAAACTTCTCTGAAGAGGAAATGCAAATGGCCAACAGACATATGAAAAAATGTTCAACATCACTTGTAATCAGGGAAATGCAAATCAAAACTACCATGAGATACCATCTCACACCAGTGAGAATGGCACATATTAAAAAAACTAGCAACAACAAATGTTGGCGAGGGTGTGGAGAAAAAGGAACTCTTCTGCACTGTTGGTGGGAGTGCAAACTGGTCCAACCACTATGGAGAGCTGTGTGGAGATTTCTGGACCTACTAAACATAGAGCTTCCATATGATCCAGCAATTCCACTCCTAGGTATTTACCCAAAGGACACAGAAACATCAATTCCAAAGAACACCTGCACCCCTATGTTTATAGCAGCACTATTTACAATAGCTAAGCTTTGGAAACAGCCCAAATGCCCAAAAATAGATGACTGGATCAAGAAGATGTGGTACATATACACCATGGAATATTACTCAGCATTCAAAAAAGATAAACACATGTAATTTGCAGCAACATGGATGGCGTTGGAAGGGATCATGCTCAGCGAAATAAGCCAAAAAGAAAAAGAAAAATACCGGATGGTCTCACTCATAGCAGGAATCTAGAAAACTTAAATAAGGGACCAGGAAAATGAATATAAGAAAGTGAAAATCAAAATCAACAAAAAACTATGAACCAGAGACACATTTTGGGGGGTGGGGGCCGGGAGGGGAGGGATTGGGGTCAGAATGGGGCGTTTGCAATTGTATGGGGGAATATAAAAATAAAATTTATTATTTAAAAAATAAATAAATAAATAAAATGAATGCATTTTATTGTATATAAGCTATCATTTTACAATAAAACAAAAAAGATCATCAAAAAAAAAAAAGAATTGGGATTCAGAATCTAGAACCCTTCATTTAACTTCCTCTCTTTTCAATAATAACCCTCTTCCCTGATCTTGATGTCTGACAGCTCCAGAGTCAGGAATCACCAGCGATTAAGATAAAGAGATGTTTGCATATGATTCAAAGTATGGACCAAAAATATCAGGGGCAGAAAATGGTGGGTGAGAAATGCTCTGTTCTAGGCCCCCAAACTACACACCCTACTTTTGAAAACTAGTGAGAAGCTTGGAGAGAGCTGTGATGGAACTGAAGTTTGGAGTCAGGTAGACCCCCCCTGAGATTTGGGGACTTATTTAACCTCTCTTGGCTTTTTTCCACTACAAAATTCAATATGTGACCACTCATAAAACAACCTGGTATAGAAAAGACTCGAATACAAATGAGTGATCTTGTTGAGGGTGAAGGACCCCTCTCTTCCAGTCTTGTGGGTCAATTTGAGTTTTGTTTAGTGGCTTAATGATTAAATGATTGACTTAGTGACTCGCTGGTGGGTCTCTTCTCTTTTTTCCAAATATCTGCAATAGATGGAAGAGAACTTAATAAACTTCCATGCAAAGAAAAACAGACTCGGACTCCCTCAGATTCAAAACCCATGCTCTTTGTTAATTTAATTTCTTTTTATGTGCCAGGCAGCATTGTCCTATTTTTAGCATCATCTCATTTAGTATTCAGACAAGACTTATTCTTATGAATTTATTATTATCTATATTGTTTTCTCCATTTTCATAACCGAGGAAATAGTAATAGATAGCTATGCTTCTTTCTTGGATTCTTTTTTGCTTTATGTTAGTTTCTGTATTCTTTTGTGTTCTTCAAGTTAAATATTTATACATCTTTTTATTTTAACTTTTTATGCCATATATTTATCTAGCTAATAAAAAAAACACAATTAGGATTTTCAGTCTGATTCAATTTCAGAGTTTTTGCCTTTTAGTGGGAGAGGTTTAGACCATTCACATTTATTGTGATAAATTATTTGTTAACATTATTTCTCTCATCTTGTGCCATGTTTTCTGCTTTTCTATGCTCCATTATAGTTCTGAATTTTCTCTTTTTATTTTTCTTTCCTAAAGTGACTTTCAACTTGAATGTCTTACTCTTAGTCATTTATTATCACCTTATTTCTTTAAAAAAAAGTTGAACATACATTTTTCTATTAGTGACTTAGGCTTTCATTTATGGTTTCTTCTTTTAGGGGCTATCTTCCCTTCCTCATATTTAGGGAATTCTCTAGAACTTAGTTAAGTGGCCCTTCTGAGAGACCCTTTCTGATTCTTTCAAACTAGAGTATAATTCACCCTCTAGTTTTAATTGAAATTATAAAGAATACTAAATTCCAAAGAAAATAATCAGACTTAATTTATTTTTCCATTATACAGTATTTTTGCAAGACATCATTGACCTGTTCCTTCAATTTTTTTTTCATCTCTCACTTTTGCTCTCTAGTCTCATTTCTGTGTTCCCAGTACAGTCCATTAAATTTCTGCTGGATTACAAGTATAATTTCTTAACTGCTATCTGTCTTCAGTTTTTCCCACTTCAGTCCACCGTGCACAGATTAATCCTCATAGAACACTACTTTCAGTATGTCACTCTTTGGCTCAAAGTTTATATACAAGATGAAATTCAAACTTTTCAACTTGTTACGCAAAGCCCTCTAAAATCTTCCATGATCCTACTTTTATTTATAGGCTTATGTTGTACTCGTTCTCAATGTGAACTCTTCGATTCTAAGACTATCTACCTTTTCAATAGCCCTGAAACATAGTTTGATTATTTCTGTCTCTGTGTCTTTCTGTGTTCACTCAAAAACTTCTTCCACCTAATTCCATAATGACCTTCCCTACTCTCCCACCCTCAGTCCCCACAATATCCCTTTCTTCTCTTTAAATGTAGCCTTATCCACAACAAAACATTTCTCTTCTAATGTCCAAGGAATCAGGTGAGATATTCTTACACTTAAATAAATCCTTCTTTGTGTCATTATTTACTATGTATCATTAAATTTAAGGTTATTGATTTTATGTACTACTAAGAAAAAAGGAAATTGCCAATTACACATCTATTAATTTTTTAAAGGTATTACTTTCTCAGTGATAATAAAGGAAGGGAAAATATGCATCTTAGGTTTAATATAATATGGTAGATGTTTTAGGCATTCACTCATTCAATAAATATTTCCCTATTGCCTATCATATGCTCAGCACTGGTAGACTCAGTCCAGTCTACACTCAGATAGTACCAATAAATGACATCAACAAGGCACCTACATTCAAGTGTGTGCTATGTTTCACACATACCTTTTACTGTCCCCAACCTCAAAAGGAAGGGAAGGTCTTTAAAGGTAGAAATTAATGTCTTGTACTTTACCTACTCGACAAGTAACATTTCTCTTATTTTGCACATAGTAGACACACTGTAAATATTTAGTGAGTAAATAATGAATGACAGACTGATGTACTATAAAGCATTATAAAGTCAGCTTTAAGTTTGGACACAAGAAAATATACCAACTGTTAAAACTTACATGTAGGGGTTTAACATGAATGCCTTAACACTACTTCATAAAAAGGGGAAAGCTAAAAAAAATGTGGGATGATGTACACAAAAAATGTGTCCTGTTATGTAGCTGTGACTGACAGTTGCCTCAAGTATTCTCTAGGTAAAACAAATGGACACAGAATTATAGTTAATGCATTATTTGCACTGCTTTATGAAATTACTTCTTTCCCAGTTATTTGAAATAGCAAAATGACAGATTCTTGTCATTTGTTGATTTAAGAATTTTTGGTTTTATGCCGCCCTAAAGTCTGCCTTTTCCTGGGAATTCAACCACCTGGGAGGCTGACTTACAGTACAGAGTCACCAAGGAGAGAGCACATCAGAATTCCAATGCCTTTGCCCTTCTCCTCTTTGACATTATACAAAATTTGAGGATTCTTGAAATTGCAGGATGTGTACATTAAAAACACCATGGGCCCATTGTGGTCTTGATCAGCTGAGGCTCCTCATTCTCAGAAGTTCATCCTCTGATTGAGTGCTTCTGTGGAGAACTGAATAAGAGGATCACTTAGGCTGCCACCTATGTTCAACAATTCAATCAACAAACTTGTAAAGAGATTTACAGTGTGGTAAGCTCAGTGCTAGCTTGTGAAGCACATACAAAGAGGGGTATGCTCTGAAGTGAATGCAATGTTATCTTAAATTAATAGTTCTTTAGAGGACTTTTAATTATTCTATCTTGTTTTCATTTTTCATCCTTACAACTATATAATAGTTGTAATAATAGCCAGTTATTTGTTCCATTTTATGGATAATGAAAGTAAGGCCCAGAGAGATTCAGAGAATGCCCAAATACTAATGGAGAAAAAGATCTCCCAGATGTTCTTTGTAAATGTAATCCAATGCTTTTTGTCATATTTTTCATGTAGAGCGTCAGGGATATCTCTGGGATGGGTGGAATTGCACAGTAATTCCTCATAAATTCTGGATGGTAATCCAGAAACAGTACCTCCCTCCCTTGCTCCCAACACAAAAGTCAAAGAATCATGCCAAAGAATACTAACTGAATTGAACATGTCCAACCCTAAGTGATACATAAAAGCTTCTGTGCAGACCAAATTAATGGAAAGTGATGGGGAGATTTCAAATGTCTCCATGAGTTCCATTTATCGGCTCTTGTTTGTGGCATGGTCCTGACCAAAGAGCTCCAGATGGAATGCATATAGTGTCTGGGGTCAGCCTTGGGGTTGTGTTATGACTGCAAATTGGCACCTTGCCAGGTTGGGTCTTCACTCTATCCTCCCTCATGACCCTGGCCCACTTAGGCTGGCTGAATTATTTAAATATTGTACATTACTAGTTAATAGACACAACATATCGAAAGTTTTACAATCAAATATTTACGCTGCTAGAAAACATTTTACATTATCTTTAAACAGCCATGTCATCTATTTATTTTCATTCTCTGATCTTTCTGTTTTGTATCAGAATCGGAGAATTTAGCCTATTTACTCAGAAGTAAATATTATGATGAAAATATTGGATGGCTCAAAAGTAGACTTAGTAAAGTGCAGAAGTATTTTTGTTAGTGTCAGTTGCATAACAACCCCTGCATGGTAATAAATTAAGACATTTCTTTGGGATGGTTGAAGCATGGAGATTAATGCTTCGTGGCTAGATACTGCTTCTACCTGCCTTTGGCCCCCTTGAGAGAATAGTCCTAATCATTCCTTCTGGCCATTCACTCATTTACTGAAAGGGAGAGAAACTCTTCTATAGAAGAGTGTGGGCACCTGCAGGTGATTTCAGTCAAGAAAGTACATTTAATACTAAACTTTGAGCTGCATAAAAGAGTTGACACTTGATGGTCTGAGGTCTCGGGTTTGGCAAAGACCGCCACATACTCCTAACTTCCAAGTGCTTCGCTCTGGCTCTATGTTATGTTGCTGCTTTATTACTTCTCAGGAGCTAGTCACTATGTTTCATGGATAATACCCTGGAAGTTCAGCCCAGTATCTTCTCTTAGGACTGAGTCAGGGAAAGAGACCCTCCTTGAATAGCCAATGTTTTTTCCATGTTATTTCCAAAGGGCACTCTAAAAGACACAAGGAAGAGGCCAGAACATGAAAGGCTAGAAAGCACCATATTCATGATGAGTCTTGGACCCCATATCTCTGACTTTAATGCTCCAGGTCTAATTTCTGCCCCTTAGTCTTGAATTGGCTCTTATGTGCTCTCTTTCCTTGGGCTTTATTCCCTTACTCATGTCCAATTTTCTAAGCTCTGACTGAACTCCCGATCAGTCTTACTTCTTTCTTACTCCTCACTCTGGAGGCTGGTTAGCCCACACCTTCCTATCCTGACTTACCAGGGGCCTCATAAGATTTGAGTAAGGTAGTGTAGTGGGTTTAGGGTGAGCAAGACCTGTGTCAGAGTCTATGCCACTTCCCAGGAACTTTCAACAGTCTTCTGACCTCCTGGAATTTCAGCTCCTTCCGGAAGGAAGGAAATTTTGTCATAGGGTTGCTATCAGGAATACACAAGATCATATATCAAGAACTTCATACTATGTTTGGTCCAGAGTGAGTACTCATCAATTAAATAGCAGTAACTATCATCATTACTATTTGTGGTACAGATGCCCTGACTTCTTCAAATATCTCCCAGGTCTTCATTTCTCCACCTGCTCTCCAATACTAGCAAGGTATTTTCTAAGCCATTTTCTACATGTTAACTATCAGTGGTTCATAGCTACAAGAAGGCATGGGAGGTAGTGATGTCATTTTGATAGTGTTTGGGTTTGGAGTACGGGGTCCTTGGGTTCACTCTGGGAAAGGCTTCACCAGAGCTCCAGTTTCAGTGACACACAGCGAGCTTCTCCATGAGACAGAGATGTTAGTTATATTTAAAGGGCAGATTTATTAGGAAAGGGATAAAATAATTAAAGACACTTGCATAAGCAGCACTATTTACAATAGCTAAGCTTTGGAAACAACCCAAATGCCCAAAAATAGATGACTGGATCAAGAAGATGTGGTACATATACACCATGGAATATTACTCAGCATTCAAAAAAGATAAACACATGCAATTTGCAGCAACATGGATGGCGCTGGAAGGGATCATGCTCAGCGAAATAAGCCAAAAAGAAAAAGAAAAATACCAGATGGTCTGACTCATAGCAGGAATCTAGAAAACTTAAATAAGGGACCAGGAAAAAGAATAACTATAAGAAAGAAAATATCAAAATCAACAAAAAACTATGAACCAGAGACACACTATAGGGGGTGGGGGGCAGGGAAAGGAGGGCTTGGGGTCAAAATAAGGGGGTTGTAATTGTATGGGCAATATAAAAATAAAATTTAAATAAAATGTGAAAAAAAAAACAAAGTATACACTCCATTGGAATAAAGCCCACTTCAAAAATGAAAAAAAAAAAAAAAAAAAGACACTTGCATAGACACAAGCGGGCAGAAAGAGCTGCCCCAGAAGGGACAGGTTTGCTAAGACAGGCCTGCATGGTTGCAGGCCTTCAGCCTTGACAGGTCACTGGCAGGCAGGAAGGCTGCTGCCCTACAGAGGGAGGGAGTTGGTGAAAAGAAGCACCTGCATAGTCACAGGTGGGCAGAGGGATTGCTGCCCCAGCAATCCCAATCAGTGCAAAGACTGCACTGATACAGTCTATTTGGGAGGTGCTCGCTCCATGTGAGCTGTCAGTTAGTTGCTAATTTTGGATAACTATGTAGAATTTGAAAGGGATCAGAGATTCTACAATGGGCTCAATCTCCATATCTTTACCTTTGGATGTGGATACCTGCTTGGATGTTATGCTTTGTAATCTAGGTGCCTGTGCCTAAGGATACTAGTCTGCCCCTAAGGATACTAGTTTCTGCAACTGTCTCCTCTGTGCCTAAGGATCTTGGTTTCCATAGCTGTGTCAATGGCTTTCCTAATCTTTTCTACCCCTACCTCCTTGGGTGAGCTGGATTTCTGGTCTTGTGGCACACCTCCTTTTCCGTTTTTTTTTTGGTTTTTTTTTTCCCTATTCTTGTCCTCCATCAGTGAGATGTGTGAAAGAAAAAGCAAAAATAAAGGAGATTGGGGAAATGCAGATTATAAAATCCATGTTTTAGAAGAAAGTGCTCATTACTTTTTTAAAGGTTCATATCCAGCAAATTGAAAGGAAAGAAGAGAGACCCCCTTTCTTTGTATCCCATATAAATGAGGTACAAATGAGACGGGAACTTAAACACTGGAAAAGTCAGCCATAGGTCACAGAAGCCATGGTTCAAAGTCCCCATGTGAGAGTATGAAAAGATTCATTTCTATAAATCTCATCTTCTCCATCAACCAGATCTATTCACCAACCACTTAGCAACCTTTTATTGAGAACCTACTATGGTCAAAGTACAGTTTTAGGCACTGCGGTTACAGAGGGGCACGGAAAAGGCAAAAATCCCTTTCCAGTGGTGGAGAGCAAAAATGAAACACCCAAGTGGATAGTTAAATAAGATAACTTCAGTTAATGACAGACTCAAGAAAACAAAACAGAGAAATTGTTAAGTATTTGGAAGGAGTAGGCTACTTAGTTCAGAAGATCAGAGACCTTTCTGCAAAGCTGATAACTATGTGAATAGAGTATAGGCATGCAGAGGCCTGGGGGCAGGGATTTCCAGGCAGAATGCATAGCAGATGAGCATGGGGGGAGGTTATTGTGGAGAGAAGCCCAGGCCAGCATGAATAGAGAACAGTAAACAAGGGTATGTAAAATGAGTTTGGTGGGGTCAGCAGGTGCCAGATTTGGGGGACTTGAATGCCAGCAAGGAGCAGATGGCATATGAAAATTGGCAAGTTGGGGAGATTTGAATGAAAGGGACTTAGAAAGCTGTGGGTGGGCTAGGGAAACCCAAAGCATGGCACAACCCTCCTGCCCCCCTCCCCCACACTCCACCACAGGGCTAGCAATAGCAGGACACTCTCACCATTCCTGGTGCTAAAGGAAGAGGAGTTGGTCACCAGGCCCACAGGGCAGGGGGTGAATGAAAATGCCTGGAAACAACTGTGGTTTTCACAGGGGATGTAGCTGAGGCCAGGGGACCCTGGGAAACAAATGCCCTGACCCCACTCTCCCACCTCCCTCTAACCCATGCCAGAGATCCCCAATGGCTGAATATGGTGAGATGTCAAAAGGCAAAAGAGCTTATTGCTCTAACCCATATTGGTCAATCTGGCCCATCACTCGCTAGGGAGAGAGAAGGAGAGAAGAGCTATTCAGAATAGCCATGACAGGTGTTTAGTTTTATCCCAAGGGCATCGAGAAGGCACTGGAGTTGTAACAAAGGAGTACCTTAAACTGATTTATATTAAAATGATCATTCTGGCTTTTGTGTAGAGAATGGACTTTAGAGGGACAAGAATCGAAAAGTTGGGAGAATATTCAGATGACACCATCTGAGTAGGAAATGTGTTGTGGTCTAGTATGGTGGCTGAAGATCAAGAAAAATAAGTGGATTTAGGATATACATTGGGAAAATGAAAACCAAATTCTTCCATTATCATGAGCTAAAAGAGGCCCTTCTATGATCCTGTGGAAAATAAGAATGAATATCTATCTATCACTGTAACCTCTGCACCTAATGCCAACAAATGTTGTTTTTACAGTGCAAAGAACCTTCAGATAAATCTATCAGCTTCTGTGCCATTTTTATATATGAGAAGGAAAAAGAAAATAATTTCCCAAGTCTAGCATGCAGAAAAATGATTTGTCTAGTCAACTCCTCCCCCCCAAAAAAAACCCAAATAGCAAAGTCTTCTGGTTTTATTGTTGGCATTATCATAAAGAACATGCTGTGCTTATTATCTGGTTAACAGGGTTTCGTTCTGTGCAATGGTGAAGTGAGATATAATCTTTAATAAACAATAAACAAGTAATTTTTTATTCCCACAGTTATGAAGGTTTGTAGAATTGTTTTCTGCCCCCTTCCCTTTTTTTGTTAGACATCAGAAATCTTTTTGCTATTTCTCCAAATGTGGTATCATATCCAACTAAAAAGTTGTAAGGCTGGTTTTAAAAATCCATCAGTGTCTCTTCAAGGATCAGGCTACACCAATCATGAGCAGCTTAAAGGCTTGTGTCATAATAACAGTGTGAAGCCATTAATTCATTCCTGGGAAGCTTTAGTGTTCCATAAATAAACCTGGATAGCCTGTTAAATTCATGTTTTTTTGTAAGAAAGGCCTAGCATGGAAGGTGATCACAGAAAAAATGTGGTAGGGTAGTTTGACCATTCTGCACATGAAAGACCTAATAAATATTGTTGAGGGTAATGATCATTTTTGCAAAATTTACATATAAGAATCACAACTCCTAACATCTTTAAAAATAAAGAACAGTTGCCTGTTAATTTTGGCTTTTTACTTATTATTATTATTATTATTATTATTTTCCTGATCCCTTATTTGGTTCCCCTGTATTCCTCTTATAAGAGAAACCATCTGATATTTTTCTTTTTTCCTTCTGACTTATTTCACTGAGCATAATCCCTTCCAGCTCCATCCATGTTGCTGTGAATGGCATGTTTATCTTTTTGATTGCTGAATAGTATTCCATTGTGTATATATATACCACATCTTCTTGATCCAGTCATCTATTTTTTGGACATTTGGGTTGTTTTCCATAGCTTACCTATTGTAAATAGTGCTGCAATAAACATAGGGGTGCAGGTATACTTTTAAATTAATGTTTTTGTGTCCTTTGGGTAGATCCCTAGGAGTGGAATTGCAGGGGAAGGGGAGGGAGAGGGATCAAAACAGGGGAGGAAAGAGCACAAGGAACAATGGTGATGGTGCACGGGTGAATCAGTGGTAGGAATTTTACGGGGACTATACCTGAAAGGAGAAAGCAAATGTTGTACAAAAATGACCAGTGATGCAAAATATATAAAAATAAACTTTAAAAAGTAAAAAGAATAAATAAATGAGTTGACCTCAGTCACAAATCCAAAAATAATAATAATAAAAATAAAAAATAAAGAACAGTTATGTGAGTACTTCTGACACACCTGAGAGCAAATAACTGCCCTGCCACTTCTAAGGAGGGTTGTCCCTAGGAGGTACAAGTGCTTTGGGAAAATGTTTTTTACAGGGTTTCTGTCCATATACACAACTTGAGTCTTTCAAAATCAGCATTCTAGCAGCCTAAAAACACACCAGTCAGAGGAAGTCAGCTTACCAAGCTGCCCTCCTAGAAGTACGGTGGGTTCTGGGGCCCAGGACAACCCATTAGGTTCTGGTTCTGGAGCTCATTTGCTCATATGGTTGACCCCACCTAAAAGGAGAGACACAGAACAGTTCAGAGTGCCTAGCCAGATGGCACAAATGGCCCCACAGTTCCCAGATAACACAGCAATGGGAAGAAACTCCTAAAGGGGGCACTCCAAAGCATAGGGAGTCCCTGAGGTATGGCACCAGAACTAATGATGGCATTCTTTCTGCACCTCCGTTTCCCTATTTATAAGGTGGGAATATAAGGTTTACCTATTGTGAGCATTAAATGAAAAAATAAAAGCAGTCAGAGCCCTAGCACAGAGTAAGCATTCACTTGATATCAGCTAATGTTGTATACATGCACGGCTATATAAATGCACATAAAGCCCCAAGCAGCTTTAGGGTTTGTTTTTTTTTTTTCCTTTTCAAATGATGCATGAACAAAACTTCTGAAGTCTAAATGCCTCAAAACTGAGTATCATTGTTTCCATTATTATAATTAACTGAAGTATGGATCATTCCACATTTATTTTCCAGTGGAATGTTTAGAAAAAGCTCAGAGGTCAGCCAATCCAATCTGCAACTCAGAGCTTTTGCTTTAGCATCCCTGGCTGTTCTCCCTCCCACCCCTACCCTGCAGCAATACCACATCCAGCATGAGGCCCTGATATCATGCAAGGATGGCCTGGTTTGATGGAACTGGAAACTGTTTAAAGGATATTGACATTCCCATTGCTTGGAATTTTTCCAACTGTTTCCACCAGAATATATTTATTTCTCAAAGTATCATCATTCACAAACTCAAATATGGAACATTCATAGAGTACTTTAAAATATATCACTGCTTCTCTACACTTCAGCTGTAAATGGGTTGGTTGATATGTATCCGTCGATGTGTATCCATTGATCATGATCATTGATCATACATTGATTTGTATCCATTGATCATGGCCACTATCGCCACTACCACCAGTTACCATCAGGCTCTCCTTTGTTGGGAACTTCCCATTGCCAGTCTCTGTCCTGAGAGCTTTATATGTGCTTATTTACCTGTTGAATCCTCTCCCTAAGTTTGTGGCTAGATAGCCTCGTCTTACAGAGGCACAAAGAACAGTCAAATCACTTGCCCAAGGTCACACAGGTTATAAAAGGAAGTGTTAAGGAATTTCATAGAGACACTTGACTTCAGAACCCACATCCTTTGCCATTACTAGCCACTATGGTACACTGCACCTGTTCTCCAGAGGAAGAATTAGCTCCATACTTCAATAACCTTCTTTCAAAACCAAACTTATCTACAGACATGTAAATTTTCTTGACTCTTTTAGGATTCTCCTTGGTCATGTTTGACAAATCTTCTGTCAAACATACTGAAAGGTACCCCAGTCTCATATCTTAAAAGCCTTAAACACAGTTACCCTTCTTTAGCTTTAAATGATTATGTAACAAAATTCTGGTTTGTTTTCTTTTTAGTATGGGTCAGTACCAAGGTCAGTTCATAATAAAGAATTTTCCAGAAGAAAAACAGAAATTGGCAATGTACTATAAGAAAATACTACACAGGCCAAGAAGCAATGTAGAGATGTTTAAATTTTCCCTGACATAAACACTGACCACCCAGGAGAATTAGAAAAACACCTATGGAAGGCAGGCATATGTACCCCCAGAAAGGGAAACCTGAGCAGGCTTCGCAGTCACCTGCCAGTTCACATGGGGTTGTGAAAGAGACGTCACATGGAAAGCCTTAGTCCCAAGACCTGGTCTTACCTCTGTCCATATCTAGAGACACAACTTCCTATGAACCTATGATCCTTTTTATGTCAGTTACTTTAGCTGTCAAAAAAATAAGGGGGTTGCAATTGTATGGGGAATATAAAAATAAAATTAAAATTAAAAAAAAAATCCATCTTAATCACCTCACAGGATTGTTCTGAGGATTGCAAAGGAAAATACACAGGAAAGGATTTTAAAAATTTGAATGTACATGTAACATGGGGAAAGGAGTATGAAAATAGTGCCATTGTAAAAAGTACAATTTTTATAGAGGATGGGATAAATAAATGGAACACAGGGTATTTTTAGGACAGTATAACTACTTTGTAAGATACTGTCATGGTGGATCCATGTCATCATACATGTGTTCAAACCCATAGAACATACAAAACTGAACTAATGTCTGAACTGACTGAACTAATGTCAACTATGGAATCTTGGTGATTATAGTGTCAGTGTCAGTTTCATTAGTGGTAACAAATGTACCACTCTGGTCAGATGTTGAAAATGGGGAAGGCTATGTATACCGGGAGGTGGAGCGGGGAAAGGTGGTTTATTAAGAATCTGTGCACTTTCCTTTCAGTTTTTCTGTCAACTAAAACTTCCCTTTAAAAAAAAAGTCTTTTAAAAAATTTATAAGAAGAGGCATTCTGGGGATTGCAAAATCAGTAGGTTTCCATGCTGAGAGATAGCTGAGTCAGTTTCAGTAGAACTGGCGTGTCTTTTCAAATCATTTTCATAGAAAGGAATTTCAGTGGCTCTTCATGTCCCTTGGCCATTTGCTGAATTGAATGATTTTTTTTTAAAGATTTATTTATTTATCCATACAAAAGCCGGGGTACAGACCAGATGCATGGGAGGGTGAGAGGATTCACCAGAGACAGAGCGGGGAGCCGAAAAGGCAGAAGAACCAAAAGCACTGCTGAGGGGAGCAGCGGGCGAGTCAGGAAAGGAATGCCTTGCCATGTGGGACCCTCGCTGGCCGGCCGGGATCGAACTGGCACTGCAGAGACTGTGGACAGCTTCACAGTACTGCCCTCAACCCACTGCGCCACCAAGGGAGGCCCTGAATGATTTTTTTGAAGTTTCTGTCTACTGAACACGTCCCGAGACGAGCTGAGGGTATTGTTGGTTAACAAGCCTCCCTCAGTGAATTTTCTTTACTGTTGTCATAGCTGGTTTTATTTTTTTATTTTATTTTATTTTTTTAAAGATTTATTTATTTATGTATACAAGAGCTGGGGTGTAAGCCAGAGGTGTGTGTTGGGGGAGTGGTGAGAGGATTCACCAAAGAGAGTGGGGAGCAGAACAGGCAGATCTACTGAAATGCACTGCTGAGGGGAGCAGCAGGCGAGGCAGGAGAGGTCTGCTGAGCCATGTGGGTTGCTCCCTGGCCAGGGATCAAACTCGAGCTACAGTGGCTGGCGATAGCTTGATAGCACTGTCTTTAACCCCTGCACCATCCAGGGAGGCCCCTATCAATATCCCTTAGTACTAAAAGCACACTCTTCTCCATGAATCACAGTCCTGGAAATGTGGATGAAGGAAAGAAGAGGTCTGCAGAGCTGCAGTGACTGTGGTCCACTTAGTTTTCCCATGGACCCTCCCCCAGCCCTCCAGCTCAATTGGGGTAGCATTTCACCATTCCTTAGCCATAATAGGCATCTCGGGTTAATGAGACAAGGCATGCATGATTTGTAAGGTCACCTGAGGCAGGTCAGGGATTTATGGGCCTCCATTTTGTTTTCTGAGGCACGGGGGAGAAGGCAGACAAGCTGAGCAAAGGGAGGAGTTAGGAAACAGAATGTGACCAGTTGCAAAAAAAAAAGAGAGAGAGGTTTGGAAAGGAAACCAAACTCCCAAATCAGATCACACTTTATGAACCAGAAGTGATTTCATCATCTCTGGAAAGTGTGCAATGCTGTATCAAGACCTGAATGAACTGGATTAGATAAAACAGTTCCTAAATCCCAGGCTTCATCCACCCAACCCCTGTTATATCTAGTCTTTATTTTATTTTTTTTAAGTTTTTTAAGTAATAAATTTTATTTTTATATTCCCCTTACAATTGCAACCCCCCCATTCTGACCCCAATCCCCCCTTTAAAAGATACCATAGAAGATGTCTTGATAGATACAAAGGATATAAGACATAAAGCCCCCCCTCCTCCCAAGTCTATAATCTATTTGCAGAAGAAAAGATCAAACACAAGGAACACTAGAGACATACTCATTTTCTTGCACTTTGCAGATTTTGAGTTTCCTACAAATTGGAAATTTAACACAAGCTTGCATTGAAGAAGTCTACTGATGCCATTTTTCCAACAGCGTGTGCTTATTTTGTGTCACCGTGTCATTTAATTAACATATTACCATGTAGTGTAAACATAACTGTTATAGGTACCTGAAAACCAAAAAGTTCATATGACTTACCTTATTGTTATTTTGCTTTATTGTGGTGGCCTGGAACTGAACTTGAAATACCTCCAAGATATGTCTGTATTCTACACCTAATAATTCAAATACATACTATGTCAAAGGGGTGTCTATTATGAGATGAGATATAGAAAATTAACAAAATATAATTAAAAAATAACATTTTCATTTCCTTAGTGTACTTTGAGATTATAAAATATAATATATAATATACAAAATATGTATTAGTCAACTGTTTATGTTATCAAAAGCTTCCTTTCAGCTGCAGGCTATTGGTAAAGCTTTTGGGAAATCATAAGTTATATGTGGATTTTTTACTATGAGAAGGGCTTTTTTGGTGCCCTTCACCTTCATTTTGTTCAAGGGTCAACTGTACTTTGAGGGCATCAAGATGAGCAAATATATTTCAGTATTTTTTAAAAGATTTATTTTATTTATTTATGCATACAAGAACTGGGGTATAGGCCAGAGGTACGAAGGGAGAGGGTGAGAGGATTCACCAGAGACAGAGTGGGGAGCAGAACAGGTAGACTCACTGAAATACACTGCTGAGGGGAGCAGCGGGCAAGACAGGAGAGGTCTACTGCACCATGTGGGTCAGCTCCCTGGTAGAGATTGAACTCATGCTGCAGTGGCTGCCAATAGCTTCATAGTGCTGAGACTTAACCCCTTGTGTCACCAGGGAAGCCCGTATTTTAGTATTTTTTGAGGGTCAACTGCATATTTACTGAAAAAAATCCCTTGTGCACATGAAGCTGTGTAACTCAAACCACTGTTGTTTAAGGGTCCACTGTACAGAAAAGAAACAAAGTTGAAGAATTTGCATGGTCAAATTGCACCTCTCTGAAACTAAATGCCAGTCCAGCTCTTTGTAACACTCACCTCCTTTTGACATGGTCTCTATGACAAGTAAGTCCCAGCAGTGTGACAGTCCTCTGGGATACACCCTGCTCCCCAAGCACATTGTCATTGCATCTTTCTGTGCAAAGTAACTTAAGGAACATTTTTTTTATTATATATATATATATAAATATATATATTTTGCATCATTCTTCCTTTTTGTACAGTGCATGCCTTCTTCTCTCGGGGTAATCCCCTTAAAATTCCCACCACCAATTCACCTGTGCACCATCATCCGAGTCCCTTGTGTTCTTCCCTCCTCCGTTTTGAGCCCTCTCCCTCCCATGTTCCCTGCAGTGTGTCTTTGATTAGTAGTTGCCTATTAATTTTGTTTTTTAATTTATTATAATTATTTTTTCCGGATCCCTTATTTGGTTCCCCTACATTCTTCATAAGTGAAACCATCTGATGTTTTTCTTTTTCTTTCTGGCTTATTTCACTGAGCATAATCCCTTTCAGTTCCATCCATGTTGCTACGAATGGCATGAGTTTATCTTTTTTGATTGCTGAATAGTATTCCATTTTGTATATATGCCACTTCTTCTTGATCCAGTCATCTGTTGTAGGCATTTGGGTTGTTTCCATATCTTACTTATTATAAATAGTGCTGCAGTAAACATAGGGGTGCAGGTATCTTTTTGAATTAATGTTTTTGTGTCCTTTGGGTAGATTCCTAGGAGTGGAATTGCTGGGTCATATGGGACCTGCATTTTCAGTAGTTTGAGGAACCTCCACATTTTTATGTCACGTAACATAAAGGCAAAATTGGAGCTGGGATGACTGGTGCAGTTGGTTCAAACACTATCAGAATGTACCTTCTTTGTTTCTGGTCTTTGTTTCTTCCCATCCTCTTAAAGTAATAGCAGCAAGTGCACAGAAAGAAGCTGAAAAAGAGACACCCAAGGGGTACATCGCTTTTTAACACAGTCACCTGCCCCCTAGTAAATGTGGCCCAACCGAATGGCTTCAAATCAAAATTATCGAATTGTATTAACCTTTTCTTGGGCGGGAACTAGAATAGAGAAATACAGAGAGAAAGGTGGTAAGAAGACTTGCTGGCAGGCAGGGCAGTGGAAGCTGTGATATATACTTTCAAATGAAACTACTCTATTTACATTTGCTTAACTTTAAGTCTTTGTTGAAATTTGGCAAATGTCCTTTTATATTCACTTTCATGAAACTAAACAGGTTATATTAATAAGGTAGTTGACGTGTTCCAGCCGAGATTTAATTACATTGCCAGTGTATTAATGACACTGGATTTCTAGTTTGTTGAGAGTTTGCTAAATCATATCTGCTTTATCTTTATAATCCCTACAGTGCTAGAACACAGTCTGTGCTTAATAAATATTTCTGGAATTGAAATAAATTGATAGGCTGAGCCTACATTCCTGAAATTGGCAATTCCTTAAATAGGTAACTTGGTAGTACATATTTCACCTTCTCTCCTGGAGTCTGGATGGAACCTCTTGGAGATGAGAGCACAGATGTCACAGCAGAGATTGCAAAGCAATGCCATGTGGGGCTCATCCAGCTTGAAGATAAGCGTTTATTGTCCCCAGAGACAGATTTACTGTGGAGTTAATGAAACTTTAGGTTCAGGGCCCACATTTATGCTAGCCCACATTTATGTAGGTGCTGGGAGTAGCTGGGAGTTCTTGAGAGTTCTAGGTAGGAGGAGAAAGCTAGGATGCAATTAGGAAACATTTTGCATTACCATCTCTGGTCAGTTGATCTTGATCTAATGATAAAGGAATTGATTCTTTGATGCTCAAATCAGTCGTGATTCCATTTCTCATTCAAAGTAAATAGTCACACTCATACTAACCATCATATTTCTTAGTGTATGTTTGTTTTTTAAAGGACCCCTAAATTGTCGCATACCTGGATTGGCTTTAGGTTGATTCACACTGTGTTGTTGGCTTGTTTTTTAAGATTTGTTTATATATGCATGCAAGAGCTGGGGTATAGGCCCGAGGTGAGAGGAGGCTGAGAGGATTCACCAGAGAGAGAGTGGGGAGCAGAACAGGCGGATCTACTGAAATACACTGCTGAGGGGAGCAGAGGGCAAGAGAGGAGAGGTCTGCTGCACCATATGGGTAGCTCCTTGGCCGGTGATTGAACTCCTGCTGCAGTGGCTGCAGATAACTTCTCAGTCCTGAGACTGAACCCCTTGTGCCACCAGGGAGACCTCCACAGTGTGCTTTAAAACTTTTTTTTTTTTAATTTCTGATAGTTGCTTATATTTTTTAAAAAACCAGCACACTTAACATTACAACCTAGATTTCCAGTTTATTTGAACACCTGGAAGGTATACCAATGAGGGTTCATATTTCTTCCCAAATGGACACTATCAATTCCAGCTAGCTGTGGCTGCCCACTTGCTGCATATGTCCCCACCCCAGCATATTCTCCCTTATCCCTGCTCCTATCATTTGAATTTGCACAACTGTATTGATATTGTACATCTACTAGGGCTCTAGCCAAAACGGACATACACAGACCTCTAAAAGCATTTTCAATCAACGGATGCAAGAGTAACAAATACTCTCCTGAAGTTGCTCATCAGGATCAGACATGTGGAAGAAAACAGATGTGGTGAAACCAGAACAGGCATTGAAGACAAGGAGACAGTGAGCTCTAAAAAGTGAGCTCTAAGAAGAGAGTGATAAGCTTGGGTGGGATTGTGCTAAGAAGGCGTGAACTGGAGATCCTGTGGCCAATACAGATGAGCCGCTCCCACTCCCTTCACTCATCACCCTGTGCCTGCTCACCCAGTTGCTGAGCTCATGCTGCTTTATTTACGTGGAGGTCCATAAGGCACCACAGTTCAAGCCGACTCCCCCGAGGTGAGCTTTGGATTTTCTCATACAGGCACAGTCACTCCCATCTTGGCTGATGGCCAGGGATCTGGAAGACAAAATTCTAAGATGCTTCAAAGATTTACACTTAGATGATCCCCTTTCCTTCAGCACAGGAGGAACTAGTGAACATGACAGATGACATTAACAAGATTAGGTTCTATTATGTGGGCAAAAAAAGGGATTTTGCAGATATTGTTAAGGTTCCTCATGAGTCTGACTTTAATCAAAAGGAAGATTATCCTGGGTGAGTCTGGCCTAATCAGGTGAAGCCTCTCTAAGTGTCTCTCCTGAGAGATTCTTCTGCTGTCCTTGAAGCAAACCCATGAGGAGTTCCAGAACTGCAACAACCAGTAATCATGGAAGAGGAGGCAGTCTCAATGAGAACTCTGTCCTCTGTCCCAGCCAATATCTTGATTGCAACCTTGGGCAAAGGACCAACTAATCCATGACCAGAATCCTGACTCATGGAAACTAAGCCAACAAATGTGTGTATTGTTGTAAACTGCTAAATGTGTGGTCATTTACTACAAAGGCATAGATAACTAATGCAGCGTAAAGGGAAGTCATAACGAAGGGGAAGGATACAGAATGGCTTAGAGTGGTTGGGGGGGGGAGGGGAAAAAGAGGGGCCAGAAAAAATTATTCTGGGCACTCCGGGTATATTTTTTCATTTAAATGTCCCAACTCTTCTGGGAAGCAAGTATTTCTCATTCCATTTTACATGCAGATGTGTCTCAGAGGACTTTAATAATTCACTCCAGGTCACAGGGCTAGTCTAGATTCAAATAAAGAGCTTCCTGATGCTGGAAACTCATGTTTCTCCTCTGCATCACATCACAGTCTCACTCTAGGCCTCAGGAGAGAAGGTCACCGGTTAGCAAGGCACAGAAGTGCTGCCTAGCCGTCAGGCTGCAGGAAAGAGCTTGGTGGCATGCCATTGCTGCCTTAGCAGACTGCCTCCAGAGCATAGCAGCCTGGGAGAGCTGTCCCCTGGGGAAACATCCTCTCCAAGTTCTACCAACAAATCTTTTTTCAAAAAAAAAAAAAAATGCTTGCATAGAGATGGAGTAGGATGTGCTTCTATATAAGCATATTTATATCCATAGATATTCCACGCCATAGGGGGTATAAATCCCAGAGGGCAGACGTCAGCAGCTCCATGCTGTGATGGGAAAATTGAGGAGGGCTATGGTTACCAGCATTTCCCAAACTTACTCAAAAAAGAAACTGTGCTCCCTTAGACACACACACACACACACACACACACACACACACACACATGCTCTCAGGCTTGCAAAGGAAAAACAGTTGACTCCTGTCCAACTCATCTGGGTCATGCAGACCCTCACATTCAATGCTGGCTTCAGCTATTTTCATTACAACTTTCGCTGAAAAAATAATCCTCCGCCAAGTTGCTATGTATCTCTTCTCAGCTCTGTAGCCCTCAGGATAAAAATCTGTTTGGCTTTCCTTTTGTTTTTTTAATGTTGCTCAGAATAGTTTTTTTTTTTTTTTCCTACTCAGATAATTTAGCAATATTCTTTATCCCACTAATCTTGAAGTACCTCCCTGCCACAGGCATCTCAAAGCTTGCCAGAAAGCTTTCAGCTCCTGCACATCCCCATTCCCAAACCTCCCTCCACTTGACCTCTTTTCATTGAAGAACAGGAGCCTAAGGCTTGACTGAACACAAGAACATACTGGCAGAAGGAGGGGTCACTCTGTATGGCAGGCAGAATAATGACCCCTCATGTCATGCCCACATTTTAATCCCCAGAATCTGTGAGTATGTTCCACTTTATGACCAAGAACAATAAGATAAGAAGTAGATGAATTAATAATCAGTTGCTCTTACAATAGAGTTTATCTGGTAGACCCACTATAATCACAAAGGTCTTAAATGGTGGAAGAGGAAGGGAGAAGGGGGCAGGAGGCAGTACAACACGTGATAAGAACTTGCCCTGCCATTTCTGGCTTTGAAGATAGAGGAAGGGTCCAGGAATCAGCTCTAGAAGTTGGAAATGCAAGGAAACAGTTCTAGCCTAGATCCTCCATCTAGGAGGATGTAGCCCTGGCAACACCTTGATGTTAGTCCGATGAGACCCACTTTAGACTTCTAATTCCCAGAATTGCAAAATAATAAATGTCTTGTTTTAAGCCACTAAACTTGTAGTTTATTACAGCAGGACTGGGAAAGGAATATACTCTATGGGGGAATGATATGTAACCACTGAGATGCCCATACACACCTCATCAGCCTGTAAATAGAGCCCCACCATCTGGACACTGTCCCCAAGAGGCGCATGGGTGGGATTGCTCCACCTCCTTTCTGACCTTCAGTAATTAAATGGTCTACCCAGAGACCCATTTGCACAGAAGTCTGGGCAGACAAAAAGAGTAAGCTCAAGGACCAGAGAATTCAGGTAGACACTGGAACTCGGTGTTAGATGCTACTGCCACATCAGATTTTTATCTGTCACCCTTCATTTTAAGGGTGTAAGAGGTCTTCTAAGACATGGGTAGATATTAACCTAATAGATGAGACCTAGAGGCCTAAGTGCCTGTAAGTTTGCAAATAAATTCAACCTAACATTATGTACGGTTAGAGTTTGCTTTTTATCTTCTGTGCCAACAACTATTAAACAAGCTTCTTGAGCCTTTGCTTTATAGATAAGGCCGAACCACCTGGCACATTCTGGATGTGGAATAACTCCATGTTAGATTTAGAATGGATTCTCCCCTAAGGGGGACTTACTCCTAGGAAAAGCCTTTGCCCCTTGCCAAGCTGAGCCCCAGCCTAGCTCTGACATCCCCCAGCCCCAGAGACCCTCCCACCTTGTTTAGAGCCCCACAGGGCATTCAACTCCTGTGTTTCTCTCCGGGGGAAATGCACTGTGTCCCAGCTGTATCTCCAGACACACCAAGTCAGGTTTATCCAAAAAGAGCATTTCCCAGAAAAGGGAAGACTTCATTTTCTCCGTGGACGTGTATACAAGTCTGATAGTGGAGCTGCGACATGTATTCTAGTCTCTGCTGTGCCCTGGGCCGCTCAAATGAGAAAAATGTGGGGACCCTGGTCCGTTGGAAGCCTCGTTTATCTTCCAGGTGTAGCGCTTATCTGCAAAAATTACCCAGCTTGCCGCCCCGCCAGCGCACGCGTCCTGTCTCGGGGGCTGGAGATTCTCGCCGCGTCCTGCCTCCCGGGCAGCAGCCGCGCGGCGGCCGGGGAAGCCCCGGCGGCTCGTACCCGAGCCCACGCCCCGGGATCTCCCGCGCCGCCGCCCGCCGCGGCGCCGCTCCAGCAAGCGTGGGCGCTTTGCAGTCCTTTCTTTCCTCCTGGCTCCTGCCCTCTGCCGCGAGCCGGTGCCCGAGCCGGACCCTGCCTCCCGCCCCCCGCGCCTCCGCGCCTCCGCGCGGGTGCAGCCCGCTGCAAAGAGTTAAGACCCGGCTCCCGAGACGCCTGCAGCTGCTCCGAGTCCAGGTTCCGGCTCGTCGCTCCTGATTGGCTGAGCTCCTGTCAGTAGTAAAAAAGTATCAGATAGCAAACTTGGGACCTTCATAAAGGCATGGTGGTGATCCTCCACGAGCGCGGGCAGCCTATGACATCAGCCGAGAACGCCTGGGATGCCGCTGCTCCTGGCCAAACTCAGAGGAGGAGGGTCCCGCCGGCTAAGAGTTAACTAGCCTCGCGCAGCGAGGGGGGAGCCGCCACTTTTCTGGGCACACTGATTTCGGCCACTGGCTGCCACTGTACTCCTACCCAGGGGAGCTCGCGGCGAGTTTGATGAATTCTGGGTTGTTAGCTGCGGTCAGCTGGGCTCCCGGGAGCCTGATCCTGGTGGAAAACGGGGGGCGTCTCGCAAAGGGACCAGCGGCTCACTGAGATTCAACATGACACTTCTGGGGTCTGAGCATTCTTTGCTGATTAGGAGCAAATTCAGATCAGGTAGGGCTAAGGCATTTAGCATTCCTTCTTAAACTTTCCTCTTCTGCACGTCTCAACTCTACACTGCTTTCCAATAAATGTTTCAAAGCCTGCCGTGGCTACTTCAACTCTGGTCCCCAAAAGCACATTTTGGAAGTGAAGAATTTTCTTTGACTTTGGGGGCCTTAAACGTCTTCCGTTTTTTCAATGCTTTGAGTTGTTGAATGTGGTTTTGTTTATGAATAGGCCTATCTTTATCTTTTATTTTTTTCTCTGTATCTGTGAATAGAAGTTTTGGAGTGGTTTATCGGAAAGGAACAACTTTCGAAAAAGTTTAAATAAGGGATTTCAAGTTTGGGAACTGCATAATATCTCAGTTCTAATTGCTGAGAAGATGAACCTGATGCTGTGTATTAGATACAGGGTCACTTAAAATGTAGCTAATCCAAACAAATGTATTTCCCAAAAAAGTCACTTGGGGAAAGTAAAAATAGCAAATTTGGAGCACACCAAGTATTTAAAATGACATCACTGTAGAAAAAAAAAAATAAAGCCCAGTGCCACAAATATTTTTTCCCAAACCATCTGATATTTATAAATGGAGACTTTTCCCCCAAATTTCTGTGTTAGTGGTGCATAGAGAAAACTTCTCAAGGGACGCTGAGTGAAGGTGAGTGGAAGAGCTGGTAGATGTGCCTGTGGAAAATAGCGATGTGTGGGTGTCCACGAGTACCAGGAGACGCTGGCCTTCTCGAGTGCTTTCTTAGTAGCTTGGTGTGGAGTATTAATTTGATAACAGTGGTAACAAGTGCTCAATAAATGGTGGAACCTCTACTCAGAAGACGGGTTACTTTATGAGCACGCTGACGTGAATGGTATTAGAAGACTGACCCAGTTTACAAAGCGTCCCTTAGCCCTTTTGACTGGACCACTCCGTGTGGCACTGGGTAATGAGTTTCAAAAATGAGAAGAGTGGCCGTCGCAAAATGAGGGGCACCTGTGACTTCCTTAGATGCTGCTGGCTTTTAGGTGTCCGTGAAGTCATTTGGAGATTTTCTTAGTCTCTGGACTGTTGAATTGAGATGAAAACTCAAGAGCTCAAGACTCAGTGCCCTGGAGCGCTGGGGCGAGTCTGCTCACCACAGGGTTCAGCAGTAGATGGTCTTTTACTGTCCATGGTGAAGTGAGGTAGTTGGTCTGTTAATCCCCTAGAAACATCGCTGCCACCGCTGTTTGTGATGTGGTCAAAACCGCAAGGCAACACTGCCACCTTTCTGAAGAAGAGAGGATGTAGATTTGTTTTGCGAGAAGCTGCATTTATTTCAAAAGTACCCCCTCAGTTCTTTGGGGAGGGGGCTGGGTTAGGGAAGGAACTGGTTTATTTCTAAAAGGATTTGGTGAGGTTCTTGATAGTAGAATTGCAAAACAGACTTATCAAACAAATCCTTCCCTCAGCTAAAGGGCAGGGGAGGGTGGCTGGCAAAGGCTCACTGCTCCTAAGTCCTGCTTTAGTGGGACGGGGTGGTGCAACCCTGGTGTCCCCCAGGTAGGCCCTGTAGGTCTCACCTCTGAGAATTTTGTTACCTGCTTTACTTTTTCTTCCCCTTTTTAAACTTGGATAGGCTTTTGTGTCACAGGAAGGGTGACTTTGGGAAAGCATGATATCAAGGCAGACACAGGCATGCTTAATCCTCCACCTTTGATAAAGAGCGAAGCTAGAGTCTGGAAATGAACAAAACGGTTTGGTCATCTGAGATGCAAAGGATCAATAATCTCCTCAAAGATAGGGAAGAAAAACCAAAATGTAAAACTAAGGGAATGTAACATGGAGGGTGGTGCTGGTTTTTCCTGAATATGATGACTCCTATGGCTGCAATGGTGCAATGGCTGGCAGTGTGCTCACAAGAGGGCTGCCTCTTCCTGGGAGAACTGGGCTTATTTTGTGGCTAACAGTGGGTAAGGAAGGTAGCCCCTCTCTCCTTTGTTTTGCTCTCTTTTCTTTCATGAGTTACTGAAAATGTAAACTCATAAAATGCTTTCTATTTATTTCACTGTTAATGTTTGCTTAGAATAGTAGACCATGGTGTTGCATATTTTGTTGAAACTGTTTCAAAAAGTTTAATGAAGCTATAAATAGTTCTCTGATTATAACAAGACCCACTGTGCTGTAGGATGTGTTTATAAGTGGGGAGAAAACGGCCACAACTCTGAAGCTGGCACGTATGCAACGGCATCCGACCGCTCTCCACAAGCTGCATGTCAGTGGCCTTCTTATTAACTACAAACCATGAAGGTTTACTTGTATGAACATGGTTGGTGCTAGAAGCTCATCTTATCTGAGAAGCCACAAGGTTTCATGGTTGAAAGCGGGAGTCTGGAGGCAAACTAGTTGGGTTTTTAGCAGATACCCCACTTACTACCTGTGTGACCTTGAACCTGAGATAAATTCCATGATTCTTTCTGCCTCAATTTGCCTCATTTGAATAATGAAGATGATTAAAGGGTTGTGGTGAGGATTAAATGTGATAATACAAGTAGAGTATTTAGAAAATGTCCTCAAAAATGACTGCCCTGTTATTAATATTCTTTAGCAGCATAATCCTGTGTTTATCACTTCCTCCTCTGAGTGTGAGTTACTCTATCTGCAAATGTCAAGGTTGGCCTAGGTGATTTCTCAAGCCTTTGGTAACATTTTATGGTTCTCTGAAAATGCATAAATTATGAGAAGTGGCAGAACTGTGAATGGGCTGTACAGCAATTGGACATCAATGATTGGCAGTTTACATATATGCATTAATTAGCATTACTGATTGGTTACGAACCAATTTGCCTGCATTTAATCTTCTCACTGTTGTTTTATCAATATCTGTCATATGTCACTATCAATGAGTTTCCTTAATATCATAATCCTGTGTCATGTATAACACAAGGACACACACCCACACCATGCACAAAAGATCAAAAGGAGAGCAAAAGAGGTATGGATATCACTTCTATAGAATTATTATATTTCTTGTGTTTCTTTCTTTTTCTGCTCTTCCCATTCAAACCATCCAGACTCTGGTACCAGCCATGACCTTGCCTCCATTGCCCCACAAATGTAGAGTTGTTGGATTTTGCAAAGAACATCCAGGAAACCCAGTTAAATTTGAATTTTAGATAAACAATGCTTTTTGAGCATTTTGCAATATTGAGAGCATACTTTTATCTGAATTCCAAAACAATCTTGGCGTTCTGTGCTATATCAGACATCCCTACCTACAATCTGAGATGTGTTTCATCAACACCCTCTGTTAACCAATCCCATTAAATTTTTGACATAATGAGTGCCATAGACGTCCCCAAATGCAGCACATGCATTCCAGGCATGAAAGTGGAGACTCAGAATGTGGAGGGGGTGTCTTGAGCATGATCTGACGTCACAGGATAAGGTGGTGCTCCAGTACAGAGGCTCCAGGACTTGGATGGCAGCTGATAGAAGCCAAGGCCATACAGGGCAAGCTGAAGAAGCAGTGACTGGACTCAGTTAAATGTACAGTAGTGAAACACCCCAGTTCTGCTATCCCAGCAGTGTCTAGTGATAGACCTTTAGAATCTGCATCTGGCTGTCCTTCCAGAGAAAGCAAGGGCCATCTCAGAAGGTCATCCTCTGTTCTTTCTCTATCCTCTGCCTTTCATGTAACCTACAGTATCTGGTTTCTGTTAAGCTAGATCACACCTCTGGAATTGAATTTTATCTCCTATGTTTGAGGAGAATGGACTTAGTGGTTGATCTCAGAAGTTATACCATAATGGGCACTATCGAAGAAATTTCCACCATGAGTTTAAGTGAAACTTAGGCTCTCTACCTTCACCATTATTTAGTTTTATAGTCTAGGACAAGTACTTTAAGTCAGGAGAGTGGCTTTGCCATAACATTATAATATTAAATTACGTAATCATTTAAATTAATTATCAACATATGTATTTATACACACAATTTAATGACCTCTTTAGATGTTATTTCTGTCAGTTACAAAATAGATCATCTGGTTCATCTTTGAAGTTACTTTTAGTCCTAAGATTTGCTATTTTCCAAGTGAGTGGCTCAGAGTATTTTTATAAAATTGTGAAGACTATATGCTTCATAAAAGTGTTGCCATGACATCTTTGAACTGTTGTATTCTCATTTCAATGACTTCATATGCTCAATCTCGTTCCCAAAATTTCATTGACAGCTTTTTAAACAAGTGAAGATGTTGGATGTGAAGCTGGCCAGAGCATAAATATCCTAATTATTCCCCAAATCTGTCTTGCTATTGAAGTAACCAATAGGATAATTTTTAAATTTTCAACCTTACTCCATCAAAGTCTTTCAGGAATTTTTACTATGAAGTCATTGAAATGATTTTATTAGAATATTGTGTGAATGATGAAGATGGTAGATGTGAATTATTCAGTCATCCATTCAAGGAGTACTTATTGACCATTGTATGTCTGGTCTCTGAGAATACAGCAGTTCAAAAATGTCATGGCAACACTTTTATGAAGCATATAGTCTTCACAGTCAGAATAGGAGGAAGCTATAGGCCAGTTCTCACTCTGGGCAACCGTACAAACTGTTCATGGCTGAACTTATTCTTCCTTCCTTTGCTGACAGCCACTAATTCCTTTCTCGGCTATGGCATTAGTTTCCTATTGCAGTTATAGCAAACTACCACAAATTTAGTGTTTTAAAGCGACACAAATTATGATGTTAGAGTCATAGTGGTTAGAGGCCTTAATGGGGACTCACTAAACTAAAATCAAGATGTTAGCAGGGCTATGTTCTTTCTAGAGACCCTAAAGGGGAGTCCATTTCCTTGTCATTTCTGGATTCTAGAGGCTCCAAATCCCTTGGCTCCTGACCTCTCCTGCCATCTTCAGAGGCAGCAGTATAGCATCTTCCAAACTCTCCCTAACTTATACTCTTCTGCTCTGTCTTCCACTTTTAAGGAATTGTGTGATTCCGCTGAGCTTATCCAGGATAATCTCCCTATGTTGTTAATGTCAACTGATTAGCCACAGTTTCATCTGCAGTCTTCATTCCCATATGCCACTGGTCTTAGTCTGCTCAGGCTGCAATAACAAAATGCCAGAGACAGTGTGGAAAACAAAAATTCATTTTCTCATAGTTCTGGAGACTGTAGGTCCCAGAGTCAGAAGTCCAGCATGGTCAGGTTCTGGTGAGAGCTCCCTTCATGGCTTGTAGATGGCTGCCTTCTAGCTATGTCCTCACATGGGTGGAGGGTGGAGAGAGATTTCCAGAGGCTGCCTGGTATCCATTCTCATAAGAGGACTAAGACTGGCTTCAGGGCCCCACCCTCATTGCCCCATCTAAACCTGCTTCCCAAAGGCCACCTCTCCAAATACTATCATCCCATTAATTCAACATATAAATTGGATGGTTTGCTTAATGAAGCTAATCTCTATATGTTGGTGTGCCTGTCTTCCCCACCACACGCGTAAGAATATGGTGGCTGTCCTTCCTGGGTGTCTGCTTACATGCCAGCTCCCCACTTCCATTCCTCAAACCTCTGTTATTTATTGGTGTCAGAAACCAACTCTACCCCCCAAGGATACCTGCTATAGTATAGCCATGTCTTCAAGGAGCTCCCTGGCAACCTGGAAAATGCTCTATGAGAGTTAAATATCTAGGAATTCATTATTCAACAAGTGTTTCTTCCAAGTTTCCCTCACAATGGAGGAACTGAGAATATTACCGGGAAGCAGAAAAGACACATCTCAGGTCCTCAAGGCTGACCACAGTCCTCAAGAGATCACAATTAGCTGGAACTTAAGAGATAAATGCATTTTAATTATTAGGTGGGAATTTAAAATCTTTTTTTAAAATCAAAGGAAGATTTGAGGTCTGCCTGGGGTCACTTGCTTGAGACTGTCACTGGCCCTCGGGTCAGCCTTATCAGAGTTATGCCTGTCCCATGTGACCGTCCCTGATGGAGCTCTGTCTTCCCCTGTTCCCACACCTTCCTTGCCTTGCTTTTACCCAGAGCTCTTATCATTATTGTTCATATTGAAAATTTCACTCGGCTATTTGTTTGGCATTTGTTCATGAGGGCAGGAAATTTTATTTTCACTAGGTGCTTTATCCCCCAGCACCTAGAACAGCAATTGGCATAGAGAAGTCACCATTAAATGCATGTTAAATGAATACAGTTCATTCTTCCTCCAAAGATTATTCAGAAATAGCGAAAGTGGAAGCAATATATGTTTTTTATATATATTTTAGGCATGCGTATTGAAACTAGAACAACAAAGGGGATGCATGAATATAAATACAAAATTCATGCATTCCCTTTTGTTAGAAATTCAGAATTCAAAACAGTAGTTACTTCTAGAGTGGGAGAAACAGAATGAAGACAGAAGGGTGGAGAAAAAAAATTGGTATTTTTACCATGGGCAGTGGTTACTAGCATGTGTATTAAATTAATTAAACAGTGTTTATTTGCAGGTCAGTATTGATAGTGTGATAAGTATGACATGGATCAAGGATTATGATTAATCAGTTTTGGATATCTAGTGCCTCTTAAAAAGTACATTTATTTTAAGACCAGAAAGAATAATATTGGTTTTTTATCTGCTGCAGTATATGATAGACACAGTAAGATTTTGTCAAATGGGATTGAGCTAACTTGAATGGGTCCTAATCTAATAGGAAGAATAACAGAAGTGCAGGATAGAATCAGAAGTTCTGAAAGCCAGAGTTGAATTGTCCGTACTTCAAAAAAGCCAGACCTGAAGAGGAGATGAAGGGACATAAAGTGCTATTTCAACTTCTTTATTTTCATTTTATTAGCGAGAACTCATGGTCACCTAGCAGATGGTGACCAGCGCTCTTGCATCTCTGCCAGATTGGGGAGAAGGAGCCAGAAGGTGCATTTCACAGGTATCTGCCCTCTCACTCTCATTTCTGGTCTCCTGTGGACAGAGTGACAGTGGGAGCCCATCAAGCCCACTCTCTTCTTCCACGACCTTGGGAAAATCAGTTCTGCTCATTGGGCCTCTGTTTCCATATTGGTAAAATGATTCATGAGGGAAAGACCTTGGTAAGATATTGAGAATTTCTTTTGCCGAAGGAAGTCCTTATGCCCCATATGGGAAGGAATTGCTTGACTTGGTTGCATGTGAACTACATAAGAGAAAAACATGGAGTAGTTGAAAGATCTTGACGGATATAAATAGAATTTTTTTTAAAAAACACTGACCATTAGCCAAATAATAGTTTTTTGCATCCTTAAGATTTTAGTCTGAGATTTTCAACTTTAGCAGGTTCATACCTCTTCAAATGTTTCTCCCACACCATACCCTTTACCAAGGTACCAACCTTCCACCATAGTCCATTGAACCCCCTCCACTCATTATTGCCCTCCATTCCTCCTCTGGTTACCTCAGTTCTGCAGTAAGAATTCGTGAGTTGTTTTGGTTTTGTTGTACCTGTTCCTCTGCTTTGTTACTTTGTATTCCACACAAGACTAATATCATCTGGCATTTGTCTTCCTAAACATTTCTCTTAGCATAATCCCTCAAGTTCCATCCTCGTTGCAAATGGTGATTTCATCTGCTTTTATAGTTGAGTAGCTTTCCATTGTGTACATCTTCTTTACCCACACTTTGTCATTGGACACTTAGGTTGTTTCCATATCTTGGCTATTATAAATAGTGCTGCAATGAAAATGGAAGTGTGTATGTCTTTTCTAATTAGTGCTTTTTTATTCTTCGGATAGTGGCAAGGGAAACAAAAGCATAAATAAACAAATAGGACTACAACAAACTAAAAAAGTTCTGCACAGTAAAAAAAGGGAAAAAAAACTATCATTATAATGAAAAGCATCCTAATGAATAGAAAAAAATATTTGCAAATCATATATCCAGATAATTTGTTTCTTTTCTTCTGTTGGTTGAGAGGAGATGAATTCTTCCATTTCTCCGTAGATACCATTGGAGTACTTCTCTTAACATTTCAGTCACTTCAATTGACAGTTGATCTGCTCTGTCACCTTAGATCACTAGAAAAGTAGTAGAGTTCAAAATGAATCAAGCCATTGTAATATTGTAAAAGTATTTATTCGATTCCCTCATTTACAAGAAATTAGCCACCACTTCTTGCGTAGCAATGATGAATGAATACACAGCCTCTCAAATAATTTCTATGTCTTGCTAGTGCCTCATGCCTGGCACCCCAATTTGAATTACCATGTACATAAGTAAGCTTTCCAACTCAACCTGTGTTTTTTCCCCTCTTAAGTGGTACATAGTCATCAGAGGCAGCAAGTCATCAGTTCTTTCTCATGAAATATAGTAAAGTGGGTCCAGGGACTATCCCTTTCTCATAGATAAGGTGAAATAACTGGAAAATACCTTATAAGCTGTTCTGCCTTTCCTATTTCTGGAAACACTCTGCCTTCATGAAATCATTCCATCTTGTACTCATGATTGGTTGGGTTGTTTTCTCAGCCTGAGGCAAAGTTCTACATGGAACTTTTTCAGACTCGAGCTCCAGATAGGGCGATGAAGCTCAAAAAAAGACTAAATCCAGAAAATTATATTTAACATTGAACAATAATCTCCTCAGTACTTTAAACTTTTTATTCTTTTGTGTTACCTTCCTGTTTTTGTCCGGATATTTGCGCAAATGTTTGCACAAAGCCAGAGTCAAGGTGTAAGCATATGTTTCTATCAATCAGTATAATAGTATAAGTAGTTTTCAAGTTGCTACATAACAACATAATTTTTGTTTTCAAGACTATATCCTGTTCAACCAAGTGAGTATATAATAATTTACTAAACCCTTCCTACTTACTTGTATTAGAAAATTAAGGCAATTATAATTTTTATATTATAAATAATACTACTATGAACATCTTTATGCATATAGCCTTATTCTTCCTCCAGATCATTTTGTGGGATACTCATTGTTTAGAGTAAATATCTGAATGTGGAAGTAGTAATTATGAATCTTTACGATCCACCATGGTAACTAACCAATATTTCAGGAGCACTTACCATGTACCGAGCTAGTTCTATTTCCATGTGCCTATGAATCCTTTTCTCTACAATAGAACTAACTCAGATTGGGTATTTATCTAGCATTAACTGGTGTTCAATGAGCTTGTCACACCTTTTGAGTTGGAGAATAAGAAGGAAAAGGAGTCATATATCTAGTCATATTTACATGACACCTTTGCAAACTTGCGTGTGATACGCTATTTAGGGAATACCCGTTATCAAATATGACTGATGTCTCATCAAAGAAGAGAAGAAGGCTAGGAGTTGTGAACCTATTGTCTGATACCTTTTTTTTTTTTTAAGATTTATTTATTTATTTATACAAGCACTGGGTACAGTCAGAAGCGCGGGAGGGTGTGAGAATTCACCAGAGACAGAGTGGGGAACAGAAGAGGCAGACCGATGAAATACACTGCTGAGGGGAGCAGCGGGTGTGGCAGGAGAGGTCTGTCTAGCCATGCGGAACCCTCGCCTGCGGCCAAGGATCGAACCGGCACTGCAGAGGCTGCGGGCAGCTTCACAGCCCAACACTCAACCGCTGCGCCACCAGGGGAGGCCCTGTCCATGATACTTTTAATATACATTTGCATTGCCCTATGAGACAGGCATGATTATCCTCACTTTATGGGTGAAGAAACTGAAGCACAAATGTGTTAAACTTAGAGTAACAGCTAATAACTGGTGATCTCATTTATTCCATTGAGTCATGATGACCATCTCTATTACAGCCTAAAGCTCCTTCTTAGCACCTCTTGTAATAGAGATGACCATCTCTATTATAGCCTAAAGCTCCTTCTTAGCACCTCCACCCCATACACACACCTCTTCAGGATTACAACTCCAAGGATATACCCAGTTGTCATTATTGCTTTTGACTTCCTGAAAAAATGACTTGTCAAGAAACTTATTTCTGGTATGAATTAACCTGTAATTTACACATTCCATCTACTTAAAATCCCATGACTTTTTATGAAACATGACTATTAAAATTTCAATTTATTTGATAAAAATTCAAGAAGTGTTTGAAAACCAGCAACAATAAGCTTACCCTTAGACACAAAACAGATAGATATAAAAAATATCTAGTAACAGACAGTAGAATGGTGGTTGCCAATGAGTAGGGTTGGGGGGAATAGGAAGAGGTCAGTTAAGTGTACATACTTTCAATTATAATTGTACAAACTTATAATTGTACAAACTTTCAGTAATAAGATGAATAGAGTCTGAGAATCTAATGTGTAGCACAAATACTATAATTGATAACATTGGGTTTTATAATTGAAATTTGATGCTAGATCTTGTGTTCTCAGCCAAAAAGAAAGGTAAATATATGAGTTGATGGGTGTGTTAATTATCTCAGTGTTCAGTATCCTTTCACAGTGTATACAAACATCATATCATCATGTTGCACACTTTAAGTATATACAATTACTCTCCTCTTTTCTTCTAATGTTAATATTTTCCTGTATTCTTTATATGGAATTTTGATCGATTTTATAAATTAGCAATTTTGTCAGTTATACCTCAATAGAACTGAAAAATTTTTTAAAAAGTTTAGTACTTACTGTCAGTAGTAAAACAGATAAGTACTATCAGTAGATCAGAATTGTGTGTGCACACACATATATTTATGTGTTTGTATGATTTTAATCTCTAATTATTAATCTCTAGTGATAATGCTGTTCAAATCAGCAATAAAATATGTGGTGAAAGTTTGTTGGGAAAATAAATTATTTGGGAAAAATGAACTCAGTTATTTTATAACACATCTTAAAATAAATTTCATATGGAATAAAGAATTAAGGAAAAAAATATTAGAAGAAACAGAGGAGAGCAATCTTATAGTCTTGGAGTAGAACAAACCTACCCAGCATGTCACCAAGGTCAGAATAGAAATAAAAATGGCAAAACATATAAAATATGACATGGAAAAAAATGACCAAAGGAAATCTAAAAATCAATGAGTAGATTGAAAGAAAATTCTTGAAATGTGTATGCCAACAAAGGTGTAAAGGGGATTTCTATGAAGAAAATTAAAAGCATACAACCTAAAAAGAAGGAATTCAGGGCCTCCCCCGTGGCACAGCGATTGAGCTCTGGGCTGCAAAGCTGCCCGCAGCCTCTGCAGCGCCTGTTCGATCCCCGGCCACTGGGTGAGGGTCCCACATGGCGCAGACCTCTCCTGCAGCCCCCGCTGCTCCCCTCAGCAATGTACTTCGTCAGTCTGCTTGCTCTGTTCTCCGTTCTGACTCTGGTGAATTCTCTCACCCTCCTGTGCTTCTGACTGTACCCAGTGCTTGCATAAATAAATAAATAAATCTTTAAAAAAATTTTAAAAAAGAAGGAATTCAAGGGGGAAAAACAGTCAACAAATGCATAAAATATATTCAGATTACACACACACACAGAAAATGGAAATGTAAGAGCAAGACACCATTTTTTTTAAACATCAGAGTAGCAAAAATACTGATAACATCCAATAATGGACAATATGGAGATAAGGCACACATTCTGTTGCTGAGTGCATCTATAAAGTCTCAAAGGACACAATCTACAGTCTGTGTTGAATGTTAAATAAGCCTCACCATCAACCAAGATACTTCAAGTCATCCAGTCTAAAGAAGTATTTCTTTGTACAGGGGTTTTCATTGCATCATTGTTAATAATCAAAAGATGGAGATAGCAAACATCCATCAAGAGAGATATAATTAATTGAATAATGGTAGGTTCACACTAGAAATGCAATAAAATACAATGCAAAAGAAAGTGGAAATGATAAAATTCTATATAATTTGGCTGCAAAAGATCTCCAATACGTACAGTTAACTTTTTTAAAGGCAGATTATGAAACAAACAGACAACATACATACATTCACCTTTTTAAAAAACGTTATTTATACCTAATTACACACAGACTAAAACCTTCAGGAATATAAGTCAAACTCTTCACAATGATACCCAGGAGTGGGAGGAGAGCAAGACTGTATCTTTTCTTTTACTATTTGAATATTTTAAAACAAGAATATGTTGGCATCTGTGGAATTTTTAAATATGTCCAAAATACAGGAAGAAATTGACAACATCATAATAGTAATGAAAAAAGTATTTCTGTAGGTCTAATCAAGTAATCAAAAATTCAAATGAGGCTCTAGAGGATCTGAATACTGAAGTTATAGTGACTATATATTTGAAATCTCTTGCATGGCACAAAATATTAGGAGATAACTTTAAGTTTAGCACCTTCCCCAAACACAGAGAGAGAAGAGAGGGAGAAATGTTAATACATTACATATATCATTTCTTGACCCGCAGCAGTTGTTTTTATTTTTTTAAAGAAAATGCTTTTATTATTTTACTTATTTTTATTTTTTATTTTATACATTTTTTACATCATTTTTCATCTTTGCACAATGTATGCATTTTCATCTTGGTTATAGTCCCCATACAATTCCCACCCCCTTGTTTTGATCCTACTCCCTTCTCCCCGCGCCCCCTGCAGTGTGTCTGTGGTTTATAGTTGCTTGTTGATTTTTATTTTTACTTTATTATAATTAGGTTTTTTTCCTGGTCTCTTATTTAGGTTTTCTATATCAAGAAAATACTTTTAAAGGTTTAAACTAAACAAGTTAGGAATTAAAATACACCACAACAATAGCAAAAGTGTTAAAGCATAGAAAAAAACCCTGACAGGGATCATTCCCAAAGTGATTATCTCTGGGTGGTGAGACTATGAGCAATTTTTCCAGTATTTCACTTTTCTAATATTCTTAAATTCCTATATTCTTTACTTTGATTACCTATACAGTGTCTACAATATAGTCTATAATCAATAGGGGTAACCTTGCATCAGTTAGCAGTGAGCATTGTTTATCTGTAAGCAGAGGAGTAACGGGCAGACGGACACAGAAGGCATAAATATGAGCCCCCTTTCGCAAGACCTCCCCCAAAATAGCTTTCAAAGAAAGCAGGTCAAAAGGCAGGTTCTTCCCCCATAGCCCCTCCTGCCACCCCAGGGCGTGCGCACGCTGTCTGCCTAATTCACTTGTGGCTCAGCGCCATGGAATACATAAACAATTGGGGAAAGCCTCTAAGAGGAATCTTGATGCCCAAATGGAACAATTTGTCTTCTGAAATTATTGTTTGAAATTGTTTATGTCAGTTGCTGAGTTTCTGTTCTGTACTTCAGGGACCTGTTTGTGATGGAAGTAAAAATTCCCTGCAGCAGAACAGCTATGCTAGTGGGGTGATTCTGGTGAAAGTGTGTCCTGCTGCTTGCCTGTCCTCCTGTGGGGTAGGGGAAGGAGGAGGCAGGAGCCTGGGTAGATTCACTACAACCCCACTAGAGCACCCCAAGAATTATCTGCTGCCCACTATTTGCTGGGCATTGCTCTAATACTGTAACATACTCACTGATTTTATCCTCACAACTATCCCACAGGGAGGTATTGTGGTTCCCCACACTCCCCAAATTCATAGATGAAGAAGCTGAAGCACTCAGCTATTAAGGAAATTTTACAAGATCCCATACCTAGGGGAAAAAACAGCTAAAATTCAAGCTCAGGAACCCCCAGCTTCAGAGCCCATGTTTTCAACTACCACCCTGTGTACTGCTTCTCACGGGCACCTAAACTGGCCAGGGCTGACAAGCCATCTGCCTCTCTCATCCAGTCCTTCCAGAGCGCATGCAAATTGTGTGTTCTGCCCTCTTAGTGACATGGTAAGCCCCATGGCATTTCCACTTGAGGTCTGCGTTCCTCATTTCTCTAGTGTCTTGAGATAGTGTAACATAAGTCTTAAGTTCACAAACCTGGCAGCTTTGTGAGTTAGAGAGAATTCCTTTTGAGGCATGAATTAGTCTTCTTCAAATGTTTTGACAAACTGAGAGCGTGGTGCTTAGGGAAAGAAAAGCTTCGCAGTGTTTGTGTGAACAGACATCTTGCTAAAACAACTTTAGACCGTGTGTGAAGCTGGATCATTGAAATAACTAAAGGGTGATGCTGAGTTTGGGCTCTTGAGATTTGACTAGCCCCCTGCTCTTTACCCTCCATATACTCCCATTGTTAAGAAGCTGGCCTGAATGAATGTCTTTCAATGTCCTTCAACAAAGTAGGGTTGGGGCATCCCACAGGATTAAGAAAGCATAGTGTGTGCCTGGTTCAGCCTCTCCCATGCATGCTTGCTCATCTGCTCACCAGCACCCCAGCCTCACTTTCTCTTCCAGAGCACAGAGGGCCACCTCAGTGGTCTGATCATGACGGTCACGGTTTTCTAGATGTTTCCAGCAGTAGATGAGTGGACAGTCAGGCCTACGTCATTCTTGGTCACTGCAGCCACTTGGCCATGCCTCAGCACACAAGGAAATGTTTGACCAGGGAACAGTTATTATTGGTACCTGGAATCAGAACACAGGAGCAGCATGTGCCCAAGCAACAGAAAGACACCCAAAAATAATTCCTGACTCTCAACCTTGTTTGGGAAACATGGCCGAGGCTGGGGCAAGAACAGCACTGACAGAGTGGCCTATCAGGCCACATTTTTCCCAGCTTCATACCAACACCCCTGTCTCCTCCTTACCACAAAGTTTGAGGCCTATGTACCACAGGGAAGCACATGTGAAAGACAGCTATGTCCCAGAGTCAGATAATACCAGGTAGAGGAGAGAAGGGAGTAGGTAGGCCACTCATTGGGTGAGAAGGAGACTTAAATCTATGATATATGTTGCAAATACTAGCCTTCAGCTCTGGAAGGGACCCAGCTAGGCCCAGGGTAGGATTCAACAAAAAGGAAAAGGTCAAAGACTCAATTATGGACAGGTGCTACTGCTTTCTGAAGGAAGAAGCTTCAGTTAGCTGATGTTCTGTTATATCCGGGACTTGTGGTCTTTATCTGGCACTGTATAAAGATGCAAACCTAACAGCCATCTAAGATGCTTTCCATGACTTGCTTAACCCAGTTTCTAGTCTGCCAATGTCATGCTTTGGTGTGTATTTTTCTGCCACCTTTATAGAACCTTGGAGTATTTAACAAGCAGGATAGGGTTTAAAAATAGGTCTCAGAGCTTTGCTTGCCTGTGGTGGTAACTTTCCACCACCACTGAGGTTGTCTTTAACACTAGTCACTAAGGAACCTCTGTTTGCAAACAATAGTCAAATATTAGAAGTCTTGAATAAGCTTATGCAAAAAAAGAACACTCATTATAAAGATACTAGGGTGTCTTAGGAATTCAGCCACAGGAATGTGGTTGGGCCTTGGAGGAAAATAAGCTAGAATGGAGGGTTTGAACCCCTTTGGACTACTTCCCCTGGCTCTCATCCATGCCCATTTTTCTCTGTGATTATCAGCCTGCTTTATTGTTTTCCTTGCTCCCGTGGTTGAAAATGTCCACCTCTGAGAGCTACTGAGTTTGCTCTTTCCTACTGTCATTTCCAGTTTATGAGGAAAAGCTCTGTATGACTGAGTGATGCCCATCCTTGGGGGAGAATGGAGATCAGGGAGAGAGCCATATCCATAGCAGATAAGCAAGGTGCTTCCTTCTAAACCCATTAGAAAGTCATTCCGAAGAGATTAAAGACAGGTATTACTAACTTCTCTTCTTTTCTACCTCCCTCTTCCATAACTTTGTTGTCATTCTCTCATTTAGACATGCCAGGTCTTCTATGCATTCATTTGGGAAATGAAAATTACTTCCACATAGACACACATACACACAAGCTGTTGTTGAGTGGAATTGGAGGAATGTATATTATGTAGTATGGGCTTAACAAGTCCATTTATATATTTAACTTTCCTGGGAGAAAAGGCCAGAAAAGCCTTCTGTAATTTCTAAACTATATGCAGTTCCTCCTTCGTGATATCCCCACCACTAATTATTTGTTTGACATCTTTGTCTCTCCGTAGACTATAAAATTTTCATTGGCAGAGCCCATGACAGCTTTATTCACAACTATATCTTCAGTGTCCAGACATACAGTAGGTGATCAATAAATGTTGAATGAATGAGTGATGTTAGCTTACTCACCTTACCATGACGTTCCCAGTTGAAAACATCACCTCAAAGGTCCCTGGCAGATTTACCAGTTTTACTATCAACACTCATAATAACAGAGCTTTATATATTTTTTTGCAAAAGTCTAATTAAAGATTTGACTTGCCTTTCTTGATTCTCCCTTCTCTCTCCCCTCCAGTTTTCCTTAATTTATTATCAAAACATAGTTATTCATTCTTTTTGCTTCTTTCTCAAGTCTTTCCCTTCCTCTCCATTTCCACTATGCCCAAGTAACTTTCTTGCCTGGTCCATGAGTCCAAACCAGCCCTACCTCCCCCATTCATTTTAGCATGCAATGAGTCACCCTAAAATCTGAGAGTTACCGTATTATCCAGCTGCTCAAAGAATGCTGGTACTGCCCTCTTCCTATACCATACAGCTGAATACTTCAGAGTAGCATTTAAGGACTTCTGTGGGTGAATCGCCACTTCTTTTCCCAGTAGTATCTCATGCCACATCACTATAGGATCCCTTTTCTGGAATAAGGCAATATTCTAGGAATACTACATATTTTGGGGGGCCTAATACAAAATGACAAGTAAGCATCTTTGTTCAAAAATGATTAAAATTTGAGATGGTGCCACAAGTCACAGGCTCATGGAGTCAGCCCTGCCCAGGATGTACCATGTTTATTCTATGACATTCAAGTTCTCATGTATGTTCTCCCCTAGCTCAAGAATGGCCTTTATCAACCATCTTACTCAGATGGTTCTCACTTGAAAATATAAAGGTCCAGTTCTTCTACCCTTGGTTGCCTTCTATTTATATGCATTCTTTAATGGTGTGTTGCCTAACACTTTATTTATCTAACTCAAGTGTGTATGTCTTCTCTTCACCATTAGATTATTCATGCCTCTGATTGCTTTGTATCACCCTCATGCCTCAGCAAAGAGCAAGGAATTGTTACTGAGAGGCTGAAATGACATATAAATGAATAAAATAAATGATCACCAGATTGGCCTGGTGATGCTAAAGTTTTCTGTAGTATTCATAAAAGTATGATTTTAGTTCACAGTTCCACCAGGGGATCACCTGAGATCCTGACACATCACGCCTGACTCTTCAGAACCCTTGGTAGAGTTCTGCTGTGCAGTCTCACACTCATTTTCTGCATTGTGGACATAATTCTAAGGACTGCTATAAGATAGTGAGTGAGCTCAAGAGGGAAACTGCAGAAATGAAGAAAAATCTGAGAGATCTGAATTTGAAGATATATAAAAACCCTAGTCAAAATCAAAGCCAAGTGTCATGAAATGTTAGCACTCCAAGGAGCCTCTGAAGTCATAGTTCTTTTTTTATTGTTTCATGAAAGAGGGAACTGAAGCCTAGAGAGGTGAAGGATCATGACCAGGGTCACATAGCTATTTCATGGAAGGAACAGGATCTGGTCTCCTGAACCCTTGTGTGACGGTAAGGGACCGCCCACTGATAGGCTGTGGCAGACACAGATCTTCTCATCACTACACATGAGTACTTGGCCTGTGCACAAAGCAGAAATTAAATACAGATGCAGATTATTTTTTAAAATAAAGTTCATTTTGTTTTCCTACAAATTCTGGACTTTGGTATGTAGCCATCCAAAATTCAAACTATAAAAATGATTTCCATTTAGACACAGCATTTCTATAGGCAGGACATAAAAAAGGTAGAGAGCAATGAGAGCACAAGTAGTATGTGTGGGTCTGGGAGAATGACTACTTTTTCCTTGTAATCGTGGGGTGCTTGTTGCTAGGCAAAATGTAGGAGATTCTAGTAGAAGCCAAGAGTTCATTCTAAGAAGTTGCTGCAGAAGTAGTATAAGCCCACCACCATCTGTTAATGTGAAAGGATGCTTTCCTCTGCTGCTGTTGCTAAGGGACCTGAGCTCAGTCCTCTGATGGAATCAGAAAGATTTGCTGTGTTCTCAAGGATTCACCTTCCCCTAGGAAGGTTCAGTGGACCAAGATGGGAGAACAGGGCTCTCTCAGTGCAATGGCTCCATACCCACTCCACCCCTCGCTCCATTCTTAAGCAATACCATATACAAATGGATAAGATCACTCCATTCTTAAGCAATACCATATACAAATATATATATATACAAATCACAAAAATAATGTATTTTAATTTGGAAGGGGCTTAGGAGCTATCCAATCCAATCATTTTCAAACTCTACTCCACAGGGCTTTGACATTTCAGGAGAGGTTCTGCTGTTTTTGCTCACTCCTGTGCTGTTGTTTTTTCCTTCCATGTAAAACTTCAGCTTTAAAAATATTTCATGTATTTTTTAAAAAAGGCTTGACAACACCTAATTCTAACTTAGTCCTTCCCTTTTTGGATATGGAGGTCGGATCCCAGAGAGATAAAATGATTGTATTATTATTTTGAAATATCATTGAAAGAAGACATTTAGGTTCACTTGTTAAAATCTGGGCAGTTATTTTCACCTTCCCACATAGCTATGGCACAGCCGTTCCTAGAGGGAGTAGAATTTATGGAACATGTGAAAAAAGGGGGAAAGCTGACTTTGTGATGATGCTATCTGGCTGGTACAGCGAGTGCACATCTTTAATTTTTCTGTTTCTCCTCTTCCCAAAAAGATGATTTATTAAATAATAAGCATAAATTATTTACTTCAAGTTTAAATACAAATTAACTTATAATCCAGAGAAAGACATGTAGGGTTAAAACATGTAGGCTGCGCAGAGGCTACAAAATCAGCAAGACTATGGGACATTGCTTAAGAAAAATGGAGGGATTGAGCAAAAAAATAGTTGAGTGAAGAGTAGAAGAGAAAATAAATCAGATATGAATAATAGGAAGACGTTAAGAAGGCAGTGTATCCATGGTAACATGAGAGAAGTAATGACTGGGGATGATGCTCTTAGCAATGATGACTTATTTGAATGGACCAAATAGAAGCTTAGCACACAAATTTCAGCTACTTTATTGCGATTATTTGCATGATAAAAAAGTTCATGGGCCCATGTAATACTCTAGATAGTAAACCAGAACTAATAATTGTCAAAGAGTTAGGAAGCACTAAGATGATTCGTGTTGTTGTTTGGGGATGATAATATTGCTGGTACTCTTGGAAAGTCTTCTGCACCCAGTATGTAGGAAACGACAGCCTTCTCCACCTGAAGTGGCAAAGGAGAGAATTCTGGGCTTCAGTTAGGCCTGTCACTGAAATATGAATGGATGGTGGCTCTACTGATTAGAGCAGATAGATAGCTCACATAAATTATCCCAGTCTCCTGTTTGCTGCTTCCAATTTATTTAGACAGTTGAGCACAGAGCCAGATTCTTACAGCAACTCTTCTATGGAAAATTAAGTTTTGCTTCTTTTTTTTTTTAACTTTTCTTTCTCCTTTCTTCCACCTGCCTCTTTTCTCCTTTCTGTTTTCCCTCTTCCCTTCCCTTCTTAATTCCTTTTTTCCTTCATCTTTTCTCTTTTCCTCAGTTTTTATTTCTTTCTTTCCTTTTATCAGAATTAGAACCCCCTTCCTATTTGGTCTACAGATAGTTCATGATATGAGCAAAAATGTAACGTATAAATCCAGAGTTTTGCCAGAACATTTGGCCTATTTCTTGTTTTCTTTCTGGGCTAAGACTTGGTATACCCTTGGTTTAACAAAGCTTTTATTTTCTATTAATTATACATGAATTAATAACCATTACAGGAATACTTTCTCTCTCTCTGTCTCTATCTCTGTCTCTCTCTCTCTAACACACACACAAATATTATTTTTATCATGAAAAAATCTTAGTTGTTCTACTCTAGTTCTGTTACTGCCTCTTTCTACCTAATCCCCTATCCTTGCTTTGTCTTCTTTTGTTTGCTCCATTTTTCTTAAAATCTTCAGTATTTTCAGAACTTATTCATTTCAGAATTTCATCAGACTAAACTTCCCTCCCAGTTGTGTATATACACACTCACATGAATACATGGCACTGCTATCTTAATTTGATATATTGCCTCTGTTACTGGGATGGGTATAAGGATAAACTCAGCCTGACACCAAATAAAACAAACTGTTAAGGTCATAATAGAAAGAAAGTGTAAAAACAAATTTAAGGTTATATATGTATATACTATATGATTAAAATGATATCTAAAATCCATGTGATGTAGAAATTAATTATGTTGGAATAATTAATGATTTGGAAAAAGTAATTATGCCTTTTCTAATACTATGTACTAATATTAATTCCAGATGTACTGAAAGTCAGATGCAAAAACCAAAATTATAAAAATGTAAGAACACTGAAGTGAATATATAATCTGGATATGGAGATCTATCTAAATCTACACCTTAGATAGAAATTATGAAAGAGTTTTTTTTAAAGGATTGAATATCGAAATGTTAAATGCTAGAAATCGTCACAAACACAATTGAAAGGCAAACCAAAAACCAGGGAAAATTTACAACAGAGTTAACAATGTTTAACGTGTATGAAATATAATAGCTCTCCTGAATCTTTAAGGAAAAATTCCAATAGAAAAAAATTATAAAATATGTTATCAAGCAAAGATACTATTACTCAATAAATCTTGAAAACATGTTTGACCCATTAGAAAGTATAATGAGATACCATTATCACTTACCAAATTGGTAAAGCTTTTTTCTTCAGTAGCATTGTTATCTGTTGTTAATAGGGTATAGTAAAATGGGGTACCTCTGGTAGTTTTAGGAAGAATAGAAGTGATAATCATTCTGGAGGAAAAAGATTTAATGTACAGTGAAAGAAAAGTAATTAAAAAGATATTGGAACATGATGAAATACTATGTAAATGTTAAAAATGAAAGTCTCATATACACATCCACATCAATATAGCAGTTTATTGCTATTGAAAAAGCAAGGCACAAACCCATATTAAAAGTAATTTACACATAAAATATTTGTTTGTTTATATTTCTCAAATCTTTTCCTCAGAATTTCTTGAAATGTTTGTTAAAATGTATTTCCAGTACGCCTTGTACCATAGCCCACTGGACTATGATCTCCAGTAAAAGGACCCAAAAAAAAGGTGTTTTGTTTTTTTTTTAACCAGACCCCCACATGACTCTTAGTAATAAGTAAATTGGGGCAAGCCTGATCAAAGCTAATCCAGTCTCTTCTTGCAGTTTACATAGAAAGGTAGATATAGAGATATCTGTCTAATGTAACAAGTGATTAAGAGCAAAGTGGAGTCCAGAACTACATGTGCTATATTCTGGAAGAATATGCCTTTCTAGAACACCAAGACCAGTGTTCTTAAACTCCCTACTACTTCAGTCAGACAGGTACCAGAACATCTCTTCAATTGTTTCACATTTAAAACAATCTCTCTTTGTTGATGGTAAATGGAAAGTTTTCCATCTCCACCGTTCCCTAGCAATGTGACATTTTCAAACAGTAGCACAAAACTCTTTAAATAGCAAAGATCCATTTCCACTCTATCGTGACTCAGTACAGCCACAGGATTCTTCTCAAACTTTCCTAAAAATGTCATCTTTGGGCTGGACTCAAGAGGAACATTTCAGCCAAGGAGACGCATTTTCCACTCTGTCAGGAATGAGCAAGCATGGGGTTGGAACATAAAGTGTTTTGAAATCCTCAGAAAAGCAATACTTCTCACCAAAACCATGGCAACAGCTCTGTATGATGTCGTCATGGCCTGGGATCATTCAGGGGCCTCAACCTGACTGGTGACTCAGCTGGATCCATCACCTCTATCATTGATTGGTACAGTCACCTTGCTGCCTGTTGGCTCCAGGGTGAAAATAGTCCCCTACATGATGCTGTGGACACATTGTGAACAGTGATGCTAAGCTGAGAGCCCTTCATGTTGTGTTATTGTGGAGGCAGGTCTCATGAATCATGTCTCATGTTCTAGTGGCTTCTGACTCTTCATTTGAAAGAACCTCTCCAAATGGAGGAAACACATTAAACATAAGGAGACTTGGCAAAGTTACTGTTTTGTCATTCAAATAGTTCCATCTGGAATTTGCACCTGTGAGGCAAAATTTTAGAATCCAGACTAATGGGTTTGAATTTTTTTCCCTCAGTTTGTATCTCTGTGGCCTTGAGTGAGATATTCCTGCCCTCTGGGTCTTAGGAGCTATAACCTGAGGGAAATAATTCCTTCTGGATTAGTAGGGGGGTTCAATGAGATGATTTATTTAAAAAAAGGCTGTCCCAGAGACTAGCATTTTTCAATTCTAGCACTACCCAACAGACAAGGAAAAGAAATGAAAGGATGAACAGAAAGGTGTAAGAAGTGATGTGTGACAAGTTGAGGACTCAGTAGTTTCTCTTTGCTCCGTTTTCTGTCCTGTGCCTTTCCCACCTTTCCGTGTATACCTCATAACCCATTTCTTCAGTCCCCTCTTCCTACAAGATTTCTACAAAATTGGGGTTCCCCTGGTGGCGCAGCGGTTGAGCACTGGGCTGCAAGGCTGCCCATCAGCCTCAGCAGCACCAGTTCGTTCCCTGGCCACCGGCGAGGGTCCCACAAAAAAAAAAAAAAAGAGATTTCTACAAAATTCCTCCTTCCCAGTTTGTGCCACCTACCCACAGAGACCAGGAATCCTGGATATGGCCAGTGTTTAAGGCATTAGTCTCACAAGGCAACTTACAGCTCCCTTTTCTTCTTCAGATTCTGTAACCAGATGTAAACAAGTGCACTTTCTCCTGAAGCAGCCACCATCATTACAAATCAGAAAGATATGTGACAGCCTTGTACAGTTTAGAAGTGGTTAACTCATTAACTCCATCCCAATAATCCCGAAATTGGTTATTGAGATTTATTGTTAATATTATTGCCATATACAGATGGGCGGGCTACAACTCTAGACATAGACTTGCCTAAAGTTACATAACTTGATGTAACTGACTTGACTCAGCTTGACTCAGAGTTGAGCTTATGGTTTCCATTCTGAACCCCTTACTCTGTCATGCTGCCTCCCTTCTACTTCAAGAAAGTTCTGCCCATCAGCTAGAGGAATAGGGCAGAGGTGACTGTCTGTGTGACAAGAGCAATGTCACATGTCCAATGGTCTTGATATTTCCTGTTTCTTCAACCTGAAACTCACAAGAGACCAGCACAGGTACTTAACCTTCCTCTCCTGGGTGGTTCTGCTCCCCCACCCCCACCCCCAGGCACATGCAAGAGGTGTATTCTGTTTGTGAACCAGTGGTGTGTAGAGGTACTCTAGTTCTTATTCTTGAATCATGTTCCCTCCCAGACCCAGGTGCATGCAGGGGACTTATCCCTAGTCCTGCACTGCACTTGATCCCAAAGTTTCTATATATCCTTTAATAATGATTAAGCAGGGGACTGCTTCTCTGACTTAATAGGGTTTACACTTAACGATTGTAGAATATCAGAGGAATGTATTCCTTCTTTGAGGGGAGGAAGGTGCCTGGAGTGTTAGTGGAAGTTGCTATGCTGGTTCAAGCTAGAGTAGTCGAGAAGCATTTGTTTTAGAATGGTAATAAGAAGATCCTCCCTACCTGACATGAAATCTATCACAAGTCTAGAATAATTTGAATAGTGTAATACTGGACCAAGAATAGCCAAATTAATTGGAAAATCAAGAGCCGGGGTCTTCTGAGTAAAAAAGCAACTTGACTGTAAACATTTGATTCCCAATTCTGACAACAGTGACCAAGAGAATGCAAAAAGAGGGATAGGGCCTCCCTGGTGGTGCAAGGGGTTAAGACACAACCTATGAAGCTGTCTGCAACCACTGCGGCATGAGTTCTATCCGCAGTGAGGAAGCTGACCCACATGGCATAGCAGACCTCTCCTGTCTTGCCCACTGCTCCCCTCAGCAGTGTATTTCAGTAGATCTACCTGTTCTGTTCTCTACTCATCTCTGGTGAATCCTCTCATCTCCTGCACCTCTGGCCTTTACCCCACTTCTTGTATGCATAAATCTTTTTTTAAAAAATAGAGGGATAGGGATCTCCCTGGTGGCACAAGGGGTTAAGCACTGCATTATGAAGCAATCTGCGGCCTCTGCAGTACAAGTTCGATCCCCAGCTGGCCAGGAAGCAACCCACATCATGAAGCAGACCTCTTCTGCCTTGCCCGCTGCTCCCTCAACAGTGTGTTTCAATCAGTCTGTCAGTTCTGTTCCCCACTCTGTCTCTGGTGAATCCTCTCACCCCCTCATCTCTGGCCTGTACCCCAGCTCTTGTATGCTTTAATAAATAAATCTTTAAAAAAAATAGAGGGATAAATGACCTGGGTTCCAGAAGCTTGGAAAGATTGACACCCAAATGCCAGAGCTGTAGGGGACATGTTGGGATGGCATGGAGAAGGCACCGAGAGCTCACCTCTCTTTACTTCCCAAAGATAACCATATGGCCTTAAAGGAAGTGGTGAGAAAGCTCCATGAAATCTGTAGGTGGTTAGAACTGGGAGTGGGGAGAAGGCATGGGCCAAAAGGCACCCCGCTGCTCCATCTATTTTTAGCCATAGTGGATGAGTGGAGCTCTGCCAAGAGCTCTGGGGACACAAATGACCACAGCAAGCTGAACCAAGGCGGGAGGCACTGCTCAGCAAAACACAAAGAGGCAAAGAGGGAAGGAGGTCAGTAATGGTTGAGGGCAGCTGTACCCAGAGGGAAGGACTGCTTCACGGAGCACAAGATTTCGGGGCTCTCCCACATGCCAGGCAGCAGCAACCACAGAAAAGGATGTGGACATTTGCTCTGAACAAGAGCCATCCAGGGACAAAAATCCACTGCCAAGATTATCCTGGCCTTGGCTCCCAGTCTCTCCCTTTAGGCCTGGAGCCCTGAACTGGCAGCCAGGCCTCCAGCTTCAGTGGACATAAGGAGTATAGCAGCTTCCAAGTGATAAGAGCAGCAAGGCCAAACGCAGTAGGTAACCCAGGCATGCTGAGCTACTGAGAAGAAAATTATTACCACCTTTTAGGAGAGCTATTTGCCCTACCTACCAAAAGCCTTCAAACTTGACATTTTCTATAACCAAACAGTTCCACTTCTAGGAATATAACTTAGGGAAATATTGAGGACCTGGTTTTACATTAACTACAAAGAATGTTCACTGCTGTTTTTTTATGGTAAAATATTGCAAACAAACTAAATAGCCAACAGTGGACATTTGTTTCAAGACCTTATAGAATAACCAAAAAATGTAATACTATATTGTGACTAAAATAACATCTATTAAAAAATTAAATGATATTGGGATATACCTATGCTATATAAGTAATAAAAAAGCAGCTAATGGAGGAAAATTTACAATGTAATCCCACATAATCATATAGGAAGAAGGACCTTAATGCATCAGATATTAGCAATGCATCAGATATTAGCAATAGTTATCTTAAGTTCAGAGATAAGTACTTTTTTTCCTGGAAACTTACTTAATGTTTCTACATTGAGTTAATACAGGTTTTGCTTACCACCTCTTTATCCCTTTGTGTTAAAGAGAACACTTCAGCTCGTTCTTCTAGTATACTAATTGATTTGTAATTATATTCATTCTGAGATTCAGCCATCCTTATTTTAGTAAACTAAAATTTACTTTGATCTTTGGTCTAATTTTTTTTAATTTTAGTGAAATACACACAACTTAAAATTTACCATTTTTAAGTGTGTTTCAATGGCATAAGCACATTCACGCTGTTGTGCAACCATCACCACCCTCCATCTCCACGTTTCCTTTCATCTTACAAAAAATGAAAGCCATTACCATTTATACAGCAATCCTCCATTTCTCCCTTCCCCTGCAAGTCACCATCCTATTCACTCTAGACTGTTCTAAATACCACATTAAGTGCAATCATATGGTATTTGTTCTTTCGTGATTGGGTTATTTCATTTCACATAATGTTCAGGTTTCATCCATGCTCACCAATATGTGTCAGAATCCCTCCCTTTTAAGGCTAATACTCGATTGTGTGTATGGACCATGTTGTATTTGTCTATACCTCCACTGATGGACTCTTGGGTTGCTACACCTTTTAGTTATTATGAATAGTGCTGCTGTGAATGTGGGTCTCTTCAAATCTTTGCTTTCATTTCTTTTAAGTGAAAACTCACAAGTGGCATTGCTGGACCACTGGTAGTTTTATCTTGAATTTTTTGAGGAGCTGTCATACTGTTTTCATAGTGCCTGTACATTCTACATCCCCAACAATGGTACACAAGGATTCCAATTTCTCCACAGTCTTCCCAGCACTTGTTTCTCTCTCTCTCTCTTTCTCTCTCTCATTAGTCATCCTAATGAATGTGAGATAGTTTATTTTATTTTTAATTAATGAAAATTGTCTTGTCTATCTCAATCCATACATTCTTTCCTTCTAAGTTTAGAGTCTTTCTTTCATGGTGCTGACATTCCTCCCATACTAGGTGATTACTGATCATGCCCTCACATTGTGCCTTTGTGGAAACCTGTTAGACTCTCTGGTGTGAAGGTGAGCACAGCCTGTGGGGAAAAGACATGTTGCTGACACTTGTGTTTTGATCTGACTCCAGGATTGGGAGGGATATGCAGGGTTACCAGTGGCTAGTTTCAGATAGTGAAAGATTCAGTACCCCGTTGGGTTTTGCCAACAATCTGGAAACCCACTCCTGTGTCTCCCGAGATACCTTATCTGCTGCTCTTACCTAGAGACAGATGGTAGCATCCCCCATAAGCAGTGTCTGGTCCACTGTGGAGAGGGCTTCAGGACAAGGTGGAGATTGACCTCTTGTTTTGACACCTCAACTAACAATCCTGTCACTGAGCCTTCGACCACCTCCTTCTTCTTTCAGTCATCACTTGCATCTATCTTGAGATGTAGTTTTCCATTTCAATACCATATTCTTTCTATGTCTGAAAGACTATTTGTAGATCTGATCCACTGAAGAACCCTATCCTTCTTTTCCAATGTCAGTATAGATTTTTAAAACCATCGTTTCTGTTATTTATAGGAATCGGGTATGTGCTCAGTTTGTCATCTTGAAATAGAAAACATTTACTGCTTTTGCTGCTAAAAAAGAAAGGGATAGGAAGTGTAAATTACTATACATTAGAAATTAGCACCTAGAAACAGATCGCGCTTAATATAGAAGTTTAGTAAATGGCAACAGTCACACTACGAATCAGTGAGCAAAGGAAAATTCTTCAACAAATGGTGGTTGTGTGTAGTTATATACAGTTGCCAACTAGTTGGAATAAATTAAGATGATAGCCTAGCCTCAAATCATATACCAAGTTCCACATGTGGACCCATGTTGGTAAAGGCAAAGGATGTGAACACATATATTGGTGTTTGGCTTGGGTGTGTTGAAGAAGAAGAAGAAATGAAGAAATGTAACAAGGCCACAACAGAACACTGCACAAAGTAATCTTATGAAAAGAGTTTTAGGGAAATTAGTCTGGGAGTATGTGTACAGTGCACCGCAAAGAGAGAGCTATTGATAACTTACATGTTCTCAGGAAGCCCAGGTTTTCCTACTTCTGGATTGGTAGTGCTTACCTTTTGGAGGCCTTGGCCTTCTTTGGGAATCTGACAAACACTTTGGACTCTCTCCCAAGAAAAGGTGGATGTTTGCTGCCACCTGTGTACATGACAATTGTGGAATCCTTGAATTTCCTACAGCGTATTGAAAGATCCCAAACTAACCTCCCTTTATAGATAGTAGTATATGTTTCTCTCCTTCCTCATATCACCAAATTCTTCAGATACATTTTGTTCAAAATTTTTCATATTTTCTCTTTCATTTCCATTTCTATTTTCTTCATCATATACTATTACTAGTATATATATATGAAATAATTTATAAATAGTAAAAAGCATATTACTATTGATATGTGTGTGCTGTTATATGTGTGCATGTATGATATATAATAAATTGTGATATGGATAGTAACACATTTTTATAATATAGACTATAGTTAATTTAAATTTTTCTAAGTAAGACATGACTCCAGGGGCCTCCCCGGTGGCGCAGCGGTTGAGCGCTGGGTTGCAAAGCTGCCCGCAGCCTCAGCAGCACCGGTTCGATCCCCGGCCACCGGGTGAGGGTCCCACATGGCGCGCAGACCTCTCCTGCAGCCCGCTGCTCCCCTCAGCAGTATTCTTCGTCAGTCTGCTTGCTCTGCTCTCCGCTCTGACTCTGGTGAATTCTCTCACCCTCTGGCGCTTCTGACTATACCCAGTGCTTGTATAAATAAATAAATAAATCTTTAAAAAAAAAAAAAAAGACATGACTCCAAAAGACCCTGTTTGAATTTCCACATGGATCCCATCTCCTCATAATACTACCATTTATTGATGAATTATGAATTATGACATGCCAGGCACTCTGCTAAGCAGCCTGTGTACATTGTATTATCAAACTTTATAGCAACACCACAAGGTATGCACTGTTCCCACTTATAAACGAGGACAGTAAAGGTCAGAGAGCTTAAGCAGCTTGTCCAGAGTTACCCACCTATGAAGGGACTAGAGATGAGATTTCAACCAGGTGAGACTCCAAAACCTTTCTTCCTTGTGTCTCTCCTTTTGAAATCACAGACAAATCCCTAACAGAGATTGATGGTGATGGTATTAAATCCCTAACAGAGATTGATGGTGATGGTATTCATTTCCCAGGTGGTTTAGTGGAGAAAAAGGGAAGTTGCTGCTGTGAAAATAAGATTCATTTCAAAGAGGAGACAATTGTTCTAATCCCAGCTTGTCACCTCCTTGCTGCAAAAACCTGCCACTCTCTCGGCTTCTCTCATCCTTCTCTCTCCATATCTACAATGGAAATGAAATGTACCTCACACTTTTGTAACCATTCTAGAAATAAAAGTCATGCAAGATGTGTATGATGCAAAACAAGTCATATTTAGCGCAACTCACAAACTAATGCTTCCTTTTCTAAGTTTTGCAGTTACGACTTCAACAGAGAAGGACCCAGGAACAGCTGGCTAACCAAGGCATAATACCACGTGAGTAGCTGTGTCTCTTATTACTCATACATCACCATTGGACCATCCTATCTGAGAGCTGGAAAGCAGCTCAGGGCACCATGTTTTCATCTCCCATAGAACCTGTCTCAACAGAAATTCCAGACCTTGGATACTCTGCTCAAATGCTAGTCATCTGCAGGAGCTTCCTTTTAATGATATAGGTTTGTCTAGGTTGTTTTTTTTTCTAAACACAATTCATTATGGGCATTCCTCACCTTCTGTTATTTTTAGAATTGGTTATAATCACTATTCCTTAGAAGGATCATCACATAATCTTATTCTCACTTCCTTGGCTTCACTTCCATTTGAGGTGCTGGAACCCACAATGAATTGAATATTCTCAAGTGTTTCCCTTGTGGAAGAGTGATGAGCAATTCCTTTTTAGCTGTATTGTTGAATTACTGGCCATAATTTGGGTCAAAAAAAAAAGAAAGATTATTGAGAAGATATATTTGAAATTTCCTACCAATTGGGAGATTACATCTCTATGGAAGTTGTGTCAATCAAATGCCCATTTGTGTAATGGGATAGAGTACACAGATGCATTTGTGTGAAATGATTTGTTCTCTGGATTTCCAGAATCAAATAGTTTCTATATGAATAAAATGTTGCTTGGTTGAAATTCATACTGTATTGTCAATGTAGTTACTAAAAAAGTCTTATGCATAATAAAATGATTTTTATTTTTAATTAAATAAAATGATAAAGGTTAATTATCATTCATTTTCCCTAATATTCAGCCACCTTCTTTCAAGTGTGTAGATTCTCCCATGGGAAAGGGTCAGATTCACAGTGGTGCCCACTGCTGGCCCAGCAAGGACAGACCTTCACTCCTTAGCTCCTCTCAGAAAACCAGACCCCAGAGGAATATCCACCCATTGAGAGATTGGGGCAGAGACGGTTAATATCTTCAACCTAGTTGGAGAGGGAATATGTGATCTAAATTTAGTGCAGAGGAGGCATGTTTACCCAGCACCCAAGGGTATAAGTGTAAAGGCAACCCATGGAGAGAAGAAAGTGTTGCAGTTCCATCGAAGTCAACAAATTTTATGACAAACCAGACTACATGCAATACTGCATGTAGTCTCTCCTTCAGAGAGACTCAAGATTTTAGGGGGAAAAGTGATAAAAAAAAAAAAAACAACAGAAAAGTATCATTTAAGGTGTAACTTGCTATCTTCCACAAGAGGGCTTTTTATTTCAGTGTTCTATTCTTTGGCTTTTTTGAAGCAGAAGGAAAGAGAAAAAGAGGAAGGAAGCAGGATAGAATGAAGGGAAGAATATACACTGGCTGAAACAGGGTTGAAAGCCTCTGCCCCATTCACTTGGTCTCCCCATGTAGCTGCGCCCTAATTATCCTCCCTGAAATGTCAGTTCTCTTCACAATAGAATTTAACATCTGTGACCTAGTCCATGCCCCATTCTCTTCAATGTTAATGACAGTGAGGTTGAGGAGGCCTAACATATTTTTCAAGTGTCCCAAAGCCAGGTTCTAATATGGTCTTATTTTCTTCAAATTTGAATTGTGAAACTTAAATGCATGCACAATAAAATTATCAGTGAAGTCTCATTTTATTCATAAAATTTGAAAATTTTCAGGCCTACACACCCATTTTAAAACATCATAATTGCCTAAATTGAAATTTGATGGTCGTGTTAATTGTCCTTATAGCATTATTATATAGCACTACTGTTTCTAGTTGATCAACAGAAACCCTACCTTTCACCCTTTAGCAGAATTAGCCTTGAGTTTTATATTAGGTCAAATCTCAAGAGGTAGTCCATAGCAAAAAAAAAAAAAAAGAAAGAAAGAAAGAAAGAAATCTTCTATTGTGACAAACCTGCATCACAGAAGAACCCCTGTCTCCTTATCCCTGTATAGGGTTCTTTTCTCAGATATTCAGAAGGAATTACTTGCACTTTAAAAGCACCTAAGTTTCCATCCTAAAGCATTTTGTTGCCAAAAAAATAGTTAGAGTTGCATGTGTGAAAATGCCAAGGATAAACCAATGGTTTTAATGAAATAACTTCAGGTTCTACATTATAATTTATACCAAGATTGAAAGAAAAATTCCACTAACTTTATAGCAGATCTCACTTCAATTGCACATCACATTGATGGTTAAATGATAAGGTTTCCCCCTCACTAACTCCAAAGAACTAAATCATATGTAATTTTCAGTTGACTAGTGAAACTAGTTCAAATGAAAAATTGTTTCCTTCCTTCTTGGGCTTGCTTTTGAAGTTGCTGATGAGTTCCCAGCAACCAGCAACACATTCTCTTCTACAATTCCCCTTAACTATTTATCTTCAACATTTACTTACTTCTTACTTATGTGTATTCTGGGCTTGAGTTTTCCCCTTCAGGAGCTTTGAATGAATTTAAGGCACTGTTCCTTGAATTTAGTTAAAGGCAGGTTTCTGAGGCCAGAACCCCTACAACAACTTTGAGGACAGAAGCCCTGCAGCAACTTTGCACAGCAGGGAAACTGTTCTCAGGCTTGGAGCACAGTCTCAGGTCAGATTCTAAGATTGTTTTCACGTGGATAATGCCATTTGTAGAACTCACACTTTCAAAATTATCATGAAATCTTAGTGCAACGTCGTCTAGAAGTTAACTTAGAAATATTAGTTTAAGAATGTATTGTTTGGATCATTTTTCAAAATGTATAAATATTAAAGTCAGATGTTGTACACTTGAAACTAATATAATGCTATATGTCAATTAACCCTCCCTTTGTAAAATGAATTTATTATTTGAACAGATGCCAAAAACTCCATCTCTAATAATCTCAAAATAGAGATTCTCAACAGACATCAAAGGGACTGGCTTCACTGCCCCTCCCTTACAGATTCAAGGCTGCAAGAGGACACCAAGTTTCCCTATTTTCTCTTGACTGAGGGGCAGGAAAATCTCATGCTCTCATTGGCCTATGGAGGCCAGATCTGTTGATCATTTCTCCTGCAGATTTTCTCCTCCATAACTCTTTTCCTTGGACATCGCTCTCTTGGGTAGCATCTTAAACAACATCATTTTATTCCAATCGCTTCAGAAACCTTGGTGCAGAATGATGACCAGCTATCTGGATTAGATGCAATAAATAATTATAGAGTAATTCAGAGAATATTTTTGACCATGTGCCATGAGGAAGGCCCTATGGACCCCAGAGGAACCAGACATGATTACCATATAGCAGGAGCCCCAAAGCACCCCTGTTCAATCGTTCCCACTATTTTTTTAAGATTTATTTATTTATGCATACAAAAGCTAGGATGTAGGCCAGAGATGGGGGGGGGGGTGAGAGGATTCACCAGAGATGGAGTGGGCAGCAGGACAGGCAGATCTACTGAAATACAGTGGTGAGGGGAGCAGCAGGCGTGACAGGAGAGGTCTGCTGCACCATGTGGGTCAGCTCCCTGGCCAGGGATCAAATTCATGCTGCAGTGGCTGTCGATAGCTTCATAGTGCTGTGTCTCCACCCCTTGTGCCAGCAGGGAGGCCCAATTGTTACCACTATTGGGCAAGGTAACACCAATACATGGATGTGGGTACCTGGGTGGATTAAAAGAAAGAAACCGCTTTCTCTTTCCCTCTCCCTCTGCTGTTTGAGTGGGGTGATCTATAAGAACCCATGGGAGAGTGGAGAAAATCTGTACTCTCCTGGAATGCATAAACAAGATGAGAGAACTGAAATGGATTTTAGAGGACTGGGAATTCAGAGAGGCTGTGACTTCTCCACAGAGGCACGGAGAAAGCCGCCACTGGCCAGGAGGAAGAAAATGTCTGGGCAGCTTGGTTCCATGGTCTGATCAATGTAAATGATTTTAAAGATACGATGAGCTGTCTATGAATGGTGCTGCCTTTATTTGTTTTGCAGACTAATCCAAGCCACAGCAGCCACATACTTACCGCAAAGCCTTGGTAAATCCCTGAATTCTGTGATACTTCTCCTGAATAGCAAGAAGAATGACTGGGGCAATTCCTGTGCCCACACCACATGCAGCTTCATATAGTTTTGAGAAGTTGACTGGGCAAAGTCTTTCTTCCTGTTCTCAGTGCATTCGTCTGACTTGGCTTCTCCCACACCCTACCACACACTGTTGGCTGCCTGAGCAGAACACTGCACAAGGGGGTTAATCCGGCCGCCTCTTCCCTTCCTTCTAACATCTAAAATTCAGAGACAGGAAAAGGTTCCCTGGATTTTTCTGCCAAAATTTTTCTTGGTCAAAAATGCTAACTTCTTTCTCCCCCACCCAACCCCCACTTTTCCTTTAATTTTCTGGTTCCTTGCTCCTTAGAAACTAGTAAAGCAATAATTACAGAATAATTTGAATTTGTTTTGCACCCCTTCTGCTGAGAAATTTCATCAAATTCTCCAAGTGTTTGAGGCAGGTCTTAAATATTGCAGAGTTCCATTAGAAAAATCCACTATTTTTAGACTCCTAAGATTATCATTTGGGTACTGAATAAACAATTTATTACCAACCTAAAGAGAATATCATTTCCAAGAGTTATCACTTACTCATAGTTTATATCCCTTTTGCTTGGAAGAAAACTATTCATGATTCAATATGTCTTTAAAAGCAAGGCAAAGGGAGGACAGGCATTACTAAAACCATTTTATAAGTGGGGAACTGAGAACACAGGAAGATTATCAGAATTGTTCAAGGTTATACCGAAAATAGATGACAGAGCAAGGACTGGACCCAAATGGATACTTCCCAAATTTTTAGTCACCTGAGACTTTTCTTTAATTATACTCATCATTGCCATAGATCTTCAATGTGAAATAATTTTGTCTTCTTCCCAAAGAACCCTGTATATATGAATTATGAATCCACACGTCTGTTTTTGATTCATGAATAGTGTATAAACTGGCAAACCAGCACTTTTGCGATGAGAACCATTACCAAACCACATCGTCGTGATTCTAGGCAGCAGCAATGAAAAGTGACAGCTCTATTAGCCTCAGTCTTTCTCTGGAGAGACATTTTCTTCAGCTTTTTGAAATACTGAAAAGCAACCCAAAACACCCACCGGTGCTCCCCTTTTCATCTCTTAGACTGCCAAGGACCTTAGATTAGGACCCACTAAACTCCAGAGCAGAGGTACTCAAACAGCATGCAATCAGCTGAAGAGCTTGTTAAAACACAAATCTCTGGGCCCCACTCCCAAAGTCTGGCAAGGTTGTTCTGGGGAAGGGTCCAAGAACTGACATTTCTAACAAATTTGTAGGTGATGCTGAAAATGTTAGTGTGGGGGCTGCATTTTGAGAACTACTGCTCCAGTTGCTTCCCCAGAATCCACTTCTTTGATTTTGCCTCTTGGTCCTTACCCATAATCGTAAAGGTGTGGGGTGCTCTCCCTCCAAGCCTGACTGTGATGGACCCTGGGAGAGATGTCAGGCTGGCCATAGACAGCCCTGTCTCTGCCCACCAATACCACATCCCCTACACTGCTGGGGAATCAAGCCCCTCTTCTCAATTAACTGATTTTTCCTTTTTCTGGGCTCCTGTTGGAGACACAGAGTTAAAGTGGAGAGCAGAAGCCTGCAGGAGGCCTGTTCTTATCTTGAAATCTGTTTCTGAGCTCTAAGTAAGCAAATGTTTATACACACAGCTGACCCAAATTAGCTGGAGCTGTGGGGACAGAAACAGGAATAGCCCGTAACTAAACTCTGAGGCGAGAACATGAGTTCCCTGGTGAGAAGCGATTCATCTTCCTCCAGGGGGAATGAGTTAGATGTGTGGCCGACTGAATTTATAATCATATTTTAATTTGAGATCACATTGATTTATTTTTTTTTTAATTTAGAAATCCAAATTAGTTTTCCATCTTAAATGTCAATGTCCCTTAAATACAATCTCTTGCCATTTGATACTCCCACGGCTGGCAGCAAGAAAGGTCCTTTATGAAATTTCCAACAAGTCAACTTGAGGGGGATGTGAGGGGAGGTTGTGCCTTATAGCTTTTGCTGACCCTCAGGGGAGGTGGTGGCTAAAACCCACATTCTCTGGAGTCATGGAAAAGGCAAATGTCAACCACAGGGCCATGGTGGAATTGTTTTCCACAGTGTGACCGCAGGCCATGGCCCCATATAACATTCCTAAACCCCAAGGAAAATCCTGTGTGGTAGAATACAGTTCATACACCTCTTGGCCTTCTTCTCAAGACCTTGCTAAATGAACATAGCTTCTCCCACCCCATGGTAGAAGATCTGTGTGCTCCTGGCATCAGAGGACTAGACCACATGAATCATTTTACAGGGAAGTTATTCACACCAAGAAATGATAAATCTAAGTCCTACAAGCTAAGATACCGGAAATGCAATGTTTCTTAGAATTGAAGAGCCTCAGGGACAAGAGAACCAGATAAATTCCTCCAAAGTCATAAATCCAATTAAAACCAATTGCATTTGGAATGTAAGTGATATTTCAAGATAGGTTCATACTGTTCCCTTAGGGCTACTTCTTGAGGAAAGCAATGTTTTGTTGTTCTTAACCACTCAGTAAGGCTTCACTAAGATCAATTCCTTTTCTGGATTATGGAAATGTCTAAGTCACACCACTATATATCACCCAGTGAACACCAGACAGTATGATAGAGGTGAAGACCTCTCACAACAGATTGTACAGATTCACTAGGGCCCACTGGATGCCAGGAAGACGCTGTAGGATATGGTCACCTAGGGAAGCCAGAGTTGTTCTTCAGGACTCCGTCAGTGTAAATTGTAACTGTGATCAAATGCAGGAAAAGCCAGGCCTCCTTACTAAGGATGGTGACCAGATCCAAGTCAGAGGAAATGCAGGAGTGGTGCCCTAAACCACACATTTCTCTGACAATTTATCAGAGCTACTGAGTGCGGAGGAGTGGAGGGGTGGGGCTTTTGAAATAATGGCAGGTTTTGCAGATAGCCCGTGTTAGAATGAAAAGCAGAAAAGAGAAGCTGCTCTTAAGAGCAATGGAGAGGTGATATTCAAGCAACTATCCTGGAGTCAGCTTGATCCCCAGCAAACCCATCTGAAACCTGTGCTTAAATATACCATGGTTTTAAGGGCCAGATGAGGCATACACATATACACATGCACACATGTATACATCATATGCATGCACACACATACACACATACACAGCCCCAAATATTATCTGGCCAGAGACCCAGTTTTTATGCCAGCCAACATTTAGATGAATATGTTACTGTCTGTTGCTTGAGAGTGAGCATCTGGTGGAGTAACATTAGAATTCTGCATCATCCAATTCATCGACCTATCCAGATTTACCATTCAGAAAAATATTCCGTGCAACTCTGCAACCTCTAATCAACATTGCCACTTAAAATGAAAAGTAATTATTTATTTGTTTTGATTACTATTATAATATGCCAGTTTATTTCAATCACCCACAGAGGTAGCAAGTGCAACAGGTAGCAAATACAATTTGTGAATCTTGATTGAGATTGTTCCAGGGGACCAGGAAAACTGAAAAGAAAAATAGAATTTTGCTGAATGGATGTTTTACTCTTTGCTGAGTTCACAGAGTTTCCTAAATTGTCGTGAAGAGGGACCATGAAACAGGGCGGAGGAGCAGTGGCTAGTGGGAAGAATGGAGGCTGACACTCCGTCCAGGTTGTTCGTTGCTGCTGTGTGCTCGGGCCAGTGCCTGTGTCTGCTGGTTGTTCATGTTTTGAACATCACATCTTGAAAGAAGTTAGGTTGTCAAATGACCTAGGCGCCCAACCCTAACGATGACCCTGGGCAAGTCAACCGATTTCTGTGAAGCTCCATTTTCCCATTTTGTTCAGGGCTGGAGTTGTAACTCACCATTTCCAAGGTCCCTTCTAGTTCTCAAAGTCTGATTCTGTGCTTCTCACTCAGCACCCTTAGTGCTGGCTGTCCCTGACTGGCCAGTGTGTACCATGTCCAAAGAACAACTCCCTTCCTGCAAATCAGACACCCCTTGCCCCACAGAACACAGCTTCACCCAGACTTCTGCACTCAAGGGCAGAGCAAAGTCACAGGGGGTGACTTTGTTACCCCAATCTACCCTCTCCTTCAAAGTAGAGCCTTATCTGTGTCCCCACTTTCCATGGGCCCCTGCGTTTCCTCCGAAATTGGAATGCCCTATCTCTGCTACTTCTCTTCTTGCCACATATTCTGCCTCTACTGCTCCTGTTTTAGTCCTCAATTCCACCTCCCTCTGTATCCTATGGCTTCAGGGAAGCTGGTGTCGTCCAGGCCTCTCCTCTTCAGTTGCTTGTGGCCTAATTAAGGTGATCACGTCCGTACTGTGCACAGCTCAGCAAGCGCACCCGCAAATGCTGCGATGCTGGCCAGGGCTCCAAAGCCCACCTCTGCTCATGTATACATCTTTCTGTTTCAGCACTGAAAAGTTCAACTGAATTCCATGAACAAAGAAAACATTTGGAGAGTGACAAGGTAATTTTTGCAAACTGCCTTCCTGAACTTCCTCCCAGTGCTTAGTTTTGGTTAAAGTAGCAAAATATTTTTTTTTTTAAAATTGTAATACTATCTTTATTGTTTAAAGTTGTCAAGGAAGTGAAAAAAAGAATTTTTATTTTATTTTTTATTTTTTAATTTTTTTATTATTGAGGTAACATCGGTTACTGTCATTTTTAAAACAAACTCAACCGATACGCTTATATTCTACCTCCATACTACATAAAATCTTACTGGTATGAACTGAAAACCATGGAGAAAAGATCAAATATCTTAACCTCAAAACTGCTAATTTTTTGTTTTTAAAAATTGTCCCCACTCTTTTAATGTCAGGGGTGGGTTTTCAAATCAACTCACGGATACAATAGAGATCAAAGAGACATACAATGGGAGTAAGGCTGGTTTGCAAGCTGCCTCGCTTTTCATTATAGCCTTTTCTTAGGAAAAAATAGTCTTTTAAAAAACTCAATTCAATGGTCAGGCACGGTCTGTGGATTTAGAATTTATTTGTTTTACTTGCAGTTATTTGACGGCAAACAGAATTTACTTTATTTCAGTTCCTGGCTTATGTAGCATTGCAGAGGAGGGGACATTAGTTCATGTCCTACACCATCTGGCAAATCTCTGTAACCAGCATTCATCAATAATATAAATGCTAGTTAGCAAGCACTGGAACTGTAAGTCTGCAGAGGATGCCTTTCTCTTGGGATTTCTTTGTCTGAAGGTGCTAGCCCTGCAGCTAGTTTGTGGGTGGAGAAAGGAGCTCCTCGCTATAATTCTTCAGAGTTGCTCTTGAGAGGCTATGGTTCATATCACCTGGAGAATAACTGTCCTTTAGCAGAACTGAAGTGATATGCAGAACCCTCTCGAGCCCCAAATAGTAGATCCAATGTAGTGAGATAAAAGCCCAGAACTAGAATC